>NC_142880.1:66699772-66851287 GCF_051225735.1 Oryctolagus cuniculus | reverse complement strand
TCGGGTTAATGCCCTGGCCTGAAACACTGGCATCCCATATGGGCGTCGGTTCAAGACCTGGCTGCTCCACTTTCGGTCCAGCTCTCTGCTATGGCCTGGGAAAGCAGTGGAAGAGGGCCCAAGTTCTTGGGCCCCCACACTCGCATGGGAGACCCTGAAGAAGCTCCTGGCTCTTGGCTTCAGATCAGCACAGCTCTGGCCATTGCGGCCAATTGGGGAGCGAACCATCAGATTTAGGACCTCTCTCTGTCTCTCTCTCTCTGCTTCTCCTCTTTCTGTGTAATTCTGACTTTCAAATAAATAAATAAATCTTAAAAAAAAGTTTTGTCCATGTTGTAGCATGTATCAGAATTTTCTTCATTTTTGAAATATTATATTAAGTGTATATGTCATATTTTATTTACCTCATAATTTTTTAAATATTTATTTATTTGATTGAAAGTCAGAGTTACAGAGAGAGGGAGAGACGGAGAGATCCTCCATCCTCCAATCCACTCCCCAAATGATCTCAATGGCCAGAGCTAGGTAGGTCTGAAGCCAGGAGCCAGGAGATTCCCCGAGGCCCCCGGTATGGGTGCAGGGGCCCAAGCACCTGGGCCATCCTCTGCTGCCCTCTCAGGTATAGCAGTTGGGGTCTGGATCAGAAGTGGAGCAGCCAGGACTTGAACCAGCACCACATGGGGTGCCAGCATCGCCACAATGCTGGCCCCTACCTTTTCTCTTTTAAATTTATATTAATTAAATAAAAGTTAAAAAAAAAAGACCACTTCCTAAACTCCACAGTTGAAGTCAATTTCGGCTCTCCTAGCACCATTAATTTATTTTGTGAGGGATTAAACATCTACATGTCTTTTTATATTTGCCACAAAACAAAATTGACTGGTGGTGAAAATGACTTTAATAATAGCCAATACTTTTACTCAAAACAAATAATAAATTACACGTGGACAGAGGGTTTAATAATCAGTTTGTTGTGGTAATTAAATATCAGCTGTTTAGCCATGGTCTATGTAAGTCATCTTAAGATAACCTGTTGATGGCCTGGTCTTTATCCTTAGACTTTTGAAGGATTGCTGTTAATACTGTGGCATTTCAGCAAATTGCCTATCCGACTCCTCTACTTTTCTAGGTTAGGCAAATTCAGCCAACATTTGGCCCTCACACTCCAAACCTAATCAGAACATTCATCTTGGATCTTGCTTCTTTTTCTCCATTCCCATTTGTACTCTGTATCCGGCTTCCATGAATGTATATCTGGCTTTTGACCCATCTGGGGCTTTGTGTCTCATTTCCACATGCTTCTCACATTTGATGACAGAAGAGAAAAATGCCTTCTGAAGATTTAGCTACATTAGAAATTTCATATAAACGAAGAGCAAAATGGAAAAGACTTTCTTCTCCTGAAACACAGGCAGTAGTTTATGAAGGATTAGTAATAGGGAACTGCTCCCTGGCTTGCTGTGTGATCCTTCCTCAGCAAATCCTCTGCTACTGCCTGCATTCTGCAGTCTCACCAGACAGCCAAGCCAGTGGGGACTGCCTGATCTTGGACTGTGCACCCCCAAAATGGTGAGACAAAATAAACTTCCTTCCTTCTCCCAGGTATTTGTTGCGGTGACAAAAAGTTTACTAATACACCCTCAAAGTTTCATTGCTTGATCTTTGGAGTTGGGACCACTAAGGTCTCACTTTATACAGTGCCCAACTGCAGGCACTGTACATCCCAGACTGTCTCCAGGTAATGGAAACACACACACACACACACACATTTATATATGTACATTCTCCAATTGTTTCCATGCTCTGTTAATTAATATTAACTTGATTTCCCTGCATATTAATCTCTCAAAGAAAAGCATCTTTGAATTAATTTCTCACTCTTGTTGGTAATCTCTAACTCTTTGTATAAGGTATGGCATTGTTCCCTGAAGCTAGGTCCATGTTTCTAAGTTGTAGCTTTTACAGGAGGCTAAAAATTGCACTCTGTTTCTAAAGAAATTGAGATATGTTAAGGAACAGTGGCTTATAGAATATGAGCTTCCTAATACAGAATTTTAGAGTTAGACTGGTTTACTCCCAGGGACTCAAATTTTTACCATTTGGCATATAAGGGAGCGGAACATTCTCTGGAATGGAAGGAAATGTGCCAGTAGTGAGGCTGTCAAATGCCATAGTCATTGTCCCATCCATAATAATGGGAAGAATTGAGCAGCTAGGGGAAGAGGCCAGTGACATCAGAAATGAGAAAGATTTTCTTCTCTCAGACACTCTCTGCTCAAGTTTCTATGGGATTTGAATTTTGTCTTTCCACATAATCCTCCAAAAGACTCACTTTATGCCTTGAGTCATTGTTCCCTGATTGGCCCTAAATCCAGCCGGACATCAGGATATTGTCTCTATCTCTGCTTTCTCCTCTTTCCTCCTGTTTAAATTTCCCCTAGTTGCCTTCTGGATTTGTTTCAGTTCAATAACCTGTCAACTAAGCCTAATAGGCAAGAATTGTTTATGATGCATAGCTTCATTCAATATTTTTAAGCTACTAATCCTTTAGAAGGCAGACCATAGTATGTGTGATTCATCGTTATCCAAAAAGGCATTTTCTCTGATGACTTGTCATTTATATGTCCTGGTACCCACATTTCTTTCTTTAAAACTTAAGGCTTTGCCCAGATGACCTTTAGACTCTCAGAGGCTACCTTGTTCAATGAGCCTGTAGTAGATTGAAATATTGGCCCCAATTCATCACTCCTGCGTGAATCCACTTCACAGAGCCTTATCATGAGCAGAAGATGTACCTACCTCTTGACTTGGAATTGGTTATGTCATTTATTGAGAATTAGGGAAGAAGGTACAGTATGCTAGTTCTGAGCCTTAGCCTTTTAAGATGCCTCCCTCAGGCGTATCTGCCATTGTTATGAGAGTAGCCTTCCTGACCCAAGAGGAGGGTGAGAGATAGGAGCCGCAGAACTGCCCTAACCATTCCTAGCTGGAGTAGAGACTTTCTGCCAGCTCAAGCTTCTGAACAAGGAAGAGACTTTGTAAAAATTAGAGTAATTATCATTTCCATTTCAAAGATTAATCATTTCCATGTGTTGGGAACCTTCAAATTTGCCTCTTAAGTGATTTTGAAATTTATATTAGTTAAAGGCTATAGTCACCCTTCTGCGCTATGCAATAAGACTTATTTCTACTAATTCTATCCAAACACTCTATATCCTGGCCTCTAGTAAACAATATTCTATTTGCTACTTACATGATATTGACTGCTTTAGCTTCCAAAAATTAGTGAGAACATGCAGTATGTATCTCCTATGCCTGATTTATTTATTATTGCTGGGTACCATGGAGATTTTGAAGCCATTATGCAACATTGTTGAGGGAATACCCAACTGCTGCAGCCTCCATGACTGTAACATTTGTACATAGCAAACTCCATAAACGTTGAGTGAATGCTTCTGTTGTCGCGAATTGTTTTATTATACCTTTTTCGTGTTCAGTATAATGGTCAAAATAAAATATCCCCTGAATTATAGGTATTGTTCATCAGAAGACCTGAGACTGAGGTTCTTCAAACAGTTCTGCAAGGGAGGGTGGAGTCCTAGTTAGCCATGGGATTGTCAGGTATTTCTCAAGTCCCTTAACACCTGCAACAATGCTCAACCCCACCCCTTGCCAGTACACGTCCATCACTGACCAGCATTTCACTCCTTACAAGCTGTCTTCAGAAGATTTTAGAATGACTTTGTAATTTTTTGAGCTATATTTATTGGGCCATTCTGACCTAGATCAATTTGAGTGAGAAAAGAGAGTCTGCTAAAGAGATGAAGGCTTTTAATGAGCCTCTTTTCACTGGAGCCTTACAAATTAGGTCAGGCACAATCTGATGAAAGCAGAGGATAATCTGTAGTGGATAAGTAGGAAATTGCACTGAGATATAGGACAGCCTCTCAAAATGACTTCTAATGCTTGCATGATTTTTTTTCCCTAAAACCAACTGCAATACTGAGAAATCCAAAGTTTGGAACTTACTATGGCATAAAGGGGCTGGATCTTAGGGATCATGGGAGGGACATCTTGGTCTCAAGTTCTATTTTAGACCAAAGGATCTGAGAAAATACACACCTGATTATTTTATGTGCCCTTCAAAGGGAAACCAGGCAAATGTCACAGGCCTATTAGCAAAGAGGATGAAGGTGACACTCAGAGAATATAACAAATTGGCTCAAATTTTCTGAACCATTCACTGACAGATCTGGAAATGAGATCTATGACTTGTGATTCTAGAATCCTTGTTACTTTTTATTATAGCATGCTAATAAGACATGGTTTGCATTTTAATTTTTTAAATATATATTTATTTGAAAGAGTAAATTTTAATTTTATTGATCATTTACAATACACTCTATACACTATTAAGAGATAAAATAATTACCGTGTATTGTAGAAACTATCTCTACTAATAGTGGCAATTACCATTTCTTAACATTTCACATTAAAGTCCTTGTATTACATTATTTCATTGAATTTTCATAATTATTCTGTTAGAGTACTGCGATTCCTATTTTTCAGATTAAATTACTGAGGTCCATAGAAAAATGGTTTTTCTCGGCCGGCGCTGAGGCTCACTAGGCTAATCCTCTGCCTATGGCGCCAGCACCCCAGGTTCTAGTCCTGGTCGGGCGCTGGATTCTGTCTCGGTTGCTCCTCTTCCAGTCCAGCTCTCTGCTGTGGCCCGGGAGTGCCGTGGAAGATGGCCCAAGTGCTTGGGCCCTGCACCCACATGGGAAACCAGGGGGAAGCACCTGGCTCCTAGCTTCGGATCGGCGCAGCGCACCAGCCGTTAGCGGCCATTTGGGTGGTGAACCAACAGAAGGAAGACCTTTCTCTCTGTCTCTCTCTCTCACTAACTCTGCCTGTCAAAAAAAAAAAAAAAGAAAAAAAAAGAAAAACGGTTTTTCTCCAAGTTTATACTGCCAGGAATTTATAACATAGGGTCTGGCTTATAGGGAATTAAGTGAGTTTTCTCAGGATTGGATGACTAGAAAAATTATATGTGGAAGATGAAACAGTATAAGTGGCATAAGATTAGCTAAAGGCTTTGAAAATGAGGGTCTAGAAAGAGGTTTCAAATTTTTTTCTGTAAAGTCTTTGAGGGCCATTTTGGACTCTGTTGGCACTACTCAATTCTGCTATTATAGCATGACAGCAATCATAGGAATATATAAACTGTTGGGCTTGGATACATTCCAAGAAAACATTGATACAGACATTTTAATTTTTCATGATTTAATATGTCACATTATAATTTGCTTATTTTTTCAATCAGTTAAAAATATAAGACCATTGTTAGCATACAGTCTGTACAGAAACAGGTAATAGATTAAATTTGACCTATGGGTGACTCCTGGTATAGCACAGTAGTCCATTGTGTGTGTGTGTGTATGTGTGTGTGTGTATACACAAAAGGCTTTCATAGTCTTGGCAGCCCATGGCAAGAGCCTCGGGTGATCACTGACGTCATAAATACGAGTGTCAATTGTTAAAGGAACAACAGAATTCACTGGGCACTTACTCCCCATGTAAGACCTCCATCCTTAATGAGTTGTACTATGAGAATCAACTGCAAATCTTATTCTCAAACTGTACTCTGTATGTTGCATGTGTGTGGATGGGTGCAAACTGTTGAAATTTGTGCTTAACATAGAGTTGGTCCTCTATCTATAAAATCAAACTAGGCTGGCGCTGCGGCTCAATAGGCTAATCCTCTGCCTGTGGCACCGGCACCCCAGGTTCTAGTCCCGGTTGGGGCACCGGATTCTGCCCGGGTTGCTCTTCTTCCAGGCCAGCTCTCTGCTATGACCTGGGAGTGCAGTGGAGGATGGCCCAAGTGCTTGGGCCCTGCACTCACATGGGAGACCAGGAGAAGCACCTGGCTCCTGGCTTCGGATCAGCACAGTGCGCCGGCTGCAGCACACCAGCCGTGGCGGCCATTGGAGGGTGAACCAATGGCAAAAGGAAGACTTCTCTCTCTCTCTCTCTCTCTCTCTCTCTCTCTCACTGTCTACTCTGTCTGTCAAAAAAAAATCAAATTAAAAATTAAAAAAATGTAATAATAAGAATACTTACTTCCAGAATCAGCCCTTAAGGCATTCGGATATGGCTGAAGAGCCCATGAGAGTATTTCAGGCATGGAAAGCCAAGACACTCTGGAAAAAAAATTAAAAAGAAGACCTAAATGAAAGATCTCTGTGAGTGAGATCCCAGTGGAAAGAACGGGACCATCAAAGAAGGAGGTACCTTTCTCTGAAGGGAGGAGAGAACTTCCACTTTGACTATGACCCTGTCAGAATAAGATGGAAGTCGGCAAACTCAAAAGGCTTCCATAGCCTTGGCAACTCATGACTAGAGCCTAGGGAGATTACTGACGCCATAAACAAGAGTGTCAAATTGTTAAGTCAACAACAGGAGTCACTGTGTACTTACTCCTCAGGTGGGGTCTGTCCTTAATGTGTTTTCCAAGTTGTAGTAATGCTATAACTAGTACTGAAACAGTATTTTACACTTTGTGTTTCTGTGTGGGTGCAAACTGATGAAATCTTTACTTAATATATACTGAATTGATCTTCTGTATATAAAGAGAATTGAAAATGAATCTTGATGTGAATGGAATGGGAGAGGGAGTGGGAGATGGGAGGGGTGTGAGTGGGAGGGAAGTTTTTTTGGGGGGAAGCCATTGTAATCTATAAACTGTACTTTGGAAACTTATATTTACTAAATAAATTAAAAAAAATACTTACTTCCTGGTTCAGGGTCCCCAGGATGATCCTCAAGTTCTGTGATACAGTACGAGGAATCACAGGACATATGGTCATACAGTTGTATTTTACTACAGTGAAAGGATACAAAACAAAAACAGGAAGTGGGGCAAAGTCTAGGGGAAACTAGGTACAAGCTCCAAATGTCCTCTCCCAATGAAGTCACTCAGGATCTGTTTAATACTCTCTCAGCAGCAAGTTGTGACAGCACATGAGAAATTCATTAGATTTGCAGCACCTAGATTTTTTTTATTGGGAGTATATTCTATAAACCCGAAGGATAAGCAGGTGCTCAGTATAAAATATATTGTTTGCACAAATAGATTAGACACAGTGAGCTGCTTTCAGCAAACCTAGAAATAGCAGGAACCTTGAAATCAAAGTTAGATTCAGGCCAAGCGTGGGTCTTTAGAAGAGCCCCCCACTTTTTAAAAAAGATTTTTAAAAAATTTATTTGAAAGGCAGAGTTACAGAGGAAGGAGGAGAGACAGAGAGAGACAGAGATCGCCCATCTCCTGGTTCATTCCCCAAATGGCTACAATGGCCAGGACTTGGACGGTCTGAAGCTAGAAGCCAGGAGCTTCCTTCAGTTCTCCTATGCGGATAAAGGGTGTCAAGCACTTGAACCATTCCCTGGTGTTTTTTTTCACAGGCCAATAGCAGGGAGCTGAATTGGAAGTTTGGCAGCCTGATCAGGAACTGGTGCCCATATGGAATGCTGGCATCACAGGTGAATGCCATCTTAACCTGACCCCAAGAGTAGGCCATTCTGAAGATAGCAGTCAGGCCTGCTATGTTCATTGTTCATGCACAGCTCCAAACTCATGATTAACTTAGATCATGTATTGTACTTCAAGAATGCTTGGCAAAGAATAACCCCCAAAACTGTGAACTCTTTACTTTCAGCAGATCAACTGGGTGGCAAGAAGCATACAAAGAGAAGAATCTCAGAGGTTTTCAGATACATCACATTATTTTTTGGATATATTTGTGTGTTGTGAGTCATTACAAGCACGCATCACTGCACAGAAAATAGGTCATTAATTTCACCTGTCAAACTTTAGCATTGAAAAATATGGCTTCTCTGGTTGTGTCTTGTGTGTGATGCCTTATTAACCAGAGACTATCCACACATAAGAGAACTTTTCATTCTGAGGTTCAGGATTCCTGGGAGAGTGAAAGATATTCATTCTCAGGGACACTTGAAGGGTTGCAGATTTGTTTGAAATTTACAAGAGGTGGGGAACATGTGTAAGTTTCCACCGGGGGACAGGGGAGCAAGAAACATCAAGTGTTTCTGTAACAGTAATTGACAGGGTACCTGTGGGGAGCAACTCGGACTAGACTAAGTTACTGGAATTAAGACTTATTCTATGCATCTGCTCTCCCACAATATGGTGCTGAGAAGGGAGAAACAGCTTCTACACAGCTGCCTCCAGTTCAACCAATAAACTGTAGGACCTACTCCTGATTGGAGGAGAGCAGCGTACTCGGCGTGTGGGTAGCAGAGTTGGGATTGGTGGAAGAGGACTATAAAGGAGGAGAGAGACAACATGCACCAGGAACATCTAAGGGGAACATCTATCTGAAGGAACACCTGTGCAGCCCCCGAGAGAGCCGGCCGGCGGTGTGCCGCTCCCCCACAGAAGTGGGGAAAGTGGCAGGGGGAACCACCCTTCCACGGAGGTGGAAGGGACGGTAGCCAACCCGGGAAGAACCAGCAGCAAACCCGGGGAGGGCCGAGCAGACAGAAGAACAGCGCAGGGTCCTGTGTCATTCCTCCACGAAGACGGGGAGCGACAGGTACCTCTGTGGACTGCTCCACTACATGCCTTTTTCTCTGCTAAGGAGACCTGAATATGGGATTGCTCTGCTGCTAGTGCAGGCGCTGTATTGCTCATGTTTGGCTTCCAGAAAGGATGGTAAATGTGCTATCAATTTATATGAGGGAGCGTCATGACTTCATTTTGTGCTGTAAAATCCCAGCAATTGTAAATTGATTCATTAAAGGCCCTAGAGTCAGAGTTCCTCCTCTATTCTTTTGAGATACTGTTAATCTTCAATTATCCACCAATGGATTTTTCCACTTTGTGGCTAATAGATATGCTAATTTTTAATTTCAGACAGTGTCTTCTGAGTCATTCAGAACATTTTTTCTCTGTGTGTGTGTGTTTCTGTAAGCAATAAAAATGCATTAGAAAGTAAAATATTTAAAAATAAGATTTGTTCATAAATATCATGTAAAATGTTGAGATGGATGAAGCTTATAGTTTTATTTATTATTTTTGATTATCTACAGACATGATGTGTGGGGAGCAACTCGGACTAGACTAAGTTACTGGAATTAAGACTTATTCTATGCATCTGCTCTCCCACAATATGGCGCTGGGAGAGGAGGAAACAGCTTCTACACAGCTGCCTCTCACCAACTTGACAAGCTGCAGGAGCTGCTCCTGATTGGAGGACAGCAGCGTACTCAGCGTGTGGGCAGCAGAGTTGGGATTGGTGGAAGAGGACTATAAAGGAGGAGAGAGACAGCATGCATGAGGAACATCTAAGGGGAACATCTATCTGAAGGAACACCTGTGCAGCCCCCGAGAGAGCCGGCCGGTGGTGTGCCGCTCCCCTGCGGAAGTGGGGAATGTGGCCAGGGGGAACTGCCCTTCCACGGAGGTGGAGGGGACGGGAGCCAACCCGGGAAGAACCAGCAGCAAACCCGGGGAGGGCCAAGCAGACAGAAGAACAGCGCAGGGTCCTGTGTCTTTCCTCCACGAAGACGGGGAGCGACATAATGGTGCCGTGACTTGGATATGAAGCCTAGGCAGGGTTTAGTGTTGTTCCTCCATGAAGAGGGGGAGCGACATAATGGTGCCGTGACTCGGATAGGAAACCTAGGAGGGAAGAAATGGGAAGAAGTGGGAAAATATCGGAGAGAGAGACTAAAAGAGCCTAGGGGAAAGCCGGACAGAAAAGGTGCCGGAAGAAGCTATCGAAAGCCTAGGCATAGACTCGGATATGGACTGTGGGAAAGAAGTTAGGATTGAAAGCGAAAGTGAAAGCTTTCATAGACTCGGATGCAGACTATGGCGGGGAAGCTAGGAGATTGAAAGCGAAAGTGAAACCTGGAGGAGGCTTGGACTCGGATGCGGACTGTGGGGAGAAACCGGGAGAAATGAGAGGGGAATATTGTTGTTGGAAGAAAAGTTAGGGAAACATACCGGGTAGAGAAAAATGTTAGGGAAATTGAAGCCGCGGGGGCAGGCCGAGGCGGAAACGTAAGCCAGCTTGGGATTCTTCAAGTCAGCCGGGGAGCAAAAGGCGAGAAGCTAGACACGTAAGCCAGGTTGGAATCCGTCAGATTAGCCCGGGGAGCAAAAGACGGGAAGCCAAACCATAAGGCGGAGACGCGTAAGCTAGGTTGAATTCGCCAGGTTAGCCCGGGGAACTTAGATTGAATACCGGTGGTGGTGGAAACGTAAGCTACACTGTGTGACTCTCGGAAGCCGCCGCGTGCAGAGAGAGCCTGCGGGGCATGAATAGATAGGGAACATGGGGCTAGTGCGAGGCCATGGTGCGGGCGCGAAAGGCTGTGGAGACCGCGGAGCGCGCAAAGCCGAGCTGCACAGAGCCGGGAGCCCGCCGCAGGGCGGGCGCCGGGAAACCGCGCAGATGAGAGAAGCGCGGGCTGAAGCGGCGCAGAGCCGGGAAGCCGCGGGGTGAGGCGCCTAGAAGCAGCCTCGGGGCGGGCGCCGGGAAGCTGTGGAGATAAGAGAAACAGAAGTTTAGAAGTAAAATGAGAGAAATAGGAATGCTGGCAGAAAGAAGTAAAATAGGAGAAATAGGAATGCCCGGAGATAAAGAAATAGAGAAAAATAAGGCCTCCCCTCAACATGGCAATGAGAGAGCTTGGATTCGGTCTGCCTGATTAGGGAGGTGGTGAGCACCTGCGGGCGGCTAGCAGCTTATGTGCCGCAGGTCACCGAAGACAGGCACGAATTAACATCAATAAGTCTCCCCACAATACCGCAATGAGAAGGCTTGGATTCGGTCTGCCTGAATAGTAAGGCGATAAGCACCAGCAGGCAGCTCGACCAGAGTATGAGCTGCAGGTCACCGAAGATAGGCACGAACCAACACCAATAAGTCTCCCCACAAGACGGCAATGAGAGGGCTTGGATTCGGTTTGCCTGATTGGTAGGGCTTGTAAGCACCTGCAGGCAGTTCTAGCAGAGCAGAGCATGCGCTGCAGGGCACCGAACTCAGGCACGCATCAGCGCCTAAAAACCTCCTCACAACATGGCAAAGAGAGGACCCGGACTCGGTTTGCCTGATTGGTAGGGCTTGTAAGCACCTGTGGGCAACTCTAGCAAGCAGAGCAGAGTGTGTGCCGCGGGGCACCGAAGACAGGCGCGTATCAACGCCAAAAATAAAAAAGAAAGGGGGATCTGTGGGGAGCAACTCGGACTAGACTAAGTTACTGGAATGCATCTGCTCTCCCACAATATGGCGCTGGGAGAGGAGGCAACAGCTTCTACCCAGCTGCCTCTCACCAACTTGACAAGCTGCAGGAGCTGCTCCTGATTGGAGGAGAGCAGCGTACTCGGCGTGTGGGTAGCAGAGTTGGGATTGGTGGAAGAGGACTATAAAGGAGGAGAGAGACAGCATGCACGAGGAACATCTAAGGGGAACATCTATCTGAAGGAACACCTGTGCAGCCCCCGAGAGAGCCGGCCGGCGGTGTGCCACTCTCCTGCGGAAGTGGAGAAAGTGGCCAGGGGGAACCGCCCTTCCACGGAGGTGGAAGGGACGGTAGCCAACCCGGGAAGAACCAGCAGCAAACCCGGGGAGGGCCGAGCAGACAGAAGAACAGCGCAGGGCCCAGTGTCGTTCCTCCACGAAGAGGGGGAGCGACAATGGTGGATATTTTTAAGTTTTTCTTTTTCATTCTTTATTTAAAGTTTAATGATGTGGATATTTGAATCAACTGTGTTTTCCTAAAAGCATATGTTCTCAAAAAAAAAAAGAAAGAAAACAAAGAATTATTCAATTCCTTACATGAAGTAAATTATCCTTTTCAAAATAGAGATGTCACCTAAGATTTATATTAGTATCTTCAATGAATGGTTTTCTCTTTTTTGGATCAGTTAATGAATAGTCTATTAAAGAAGTACACCAAAGCTAAAGATCATCAGCTCTCCAGTAACCCAGAGTTTGCTGAAAAATGCAAGAACCTCATCATTGCTTCTTAAAAGGCAGAGCCTTCAGGAGCTGGTGTTGTGGTGCAATGTGGGATGTCGCTCCCCCTCTTCGTGGAGGAACGACACAGGACCCTGCGTAGTCCGTATCCGAGTCTATGCCTAGGCTTTCAATAGCTTCTTTCAGCACCTTTTTCGTCCGGCTTTTCCCTAGGCTCTTTGCTAGTCTCTCTCTCCGGTATTTTTCCACTTCTTCCAATTTCTTCCCTCCTAGGTTTCCTATCCGAGTCACGGCACCATTATGTCGCTCCCCCTCTTCATGGAGGAACGACACTAAACCCTGCCTAGGCTTCATATCCGAGTCACGGCACCATTATGTTGCTCCCCGTCTTCGTGGAGGAACGACACAGGACCCTGCGCTGTTCTTTTGTCTGCTCGGCCCTCCCCGGGTTTGCTGCTGGTTCTTCCCGGGTTGGCTACCGTCCCTTCCACCTCCGTGGAAGGGCGGTTCCCCCTGCCACTTTTCCCACTTCCACGGGGGAGCGGCACACCGCCGGCCAGCTCTCTCGGGGGCTGCACAGGTGTTCCTTCAGATAGATGTTCCTGGTGCATGTTGTCTCTCTCCTCCTTTATAGTCCTCTTCCACCAATCCCAACTCTGCTACCCACACGCCGAGTACGCTGCTCTCCTCCAATCAGGAGCAGGTCCTGCTGTTTATTGGTTGAACTGGAGGCAGCTGTGTAGAAGCTGTTTCCTCCTCTCCCAGCGCCATATTGTGGGAGAGCAGATGCATAGAATAAGTCTTAATTCCAGTAACTTAGTCTAGTCCGAGTTGCTCCCCACAGTGGGAATCCCTTACTGGAGTTCTTTTCAAATCCCCGGTGCTTGCTTCCAATCCAGCTCCCTGTGAATATGCCTGGGAAAGTGATGGACAATGGCCCAAGTGGCTGGGCCTCTCCCACACGTGTCGGAGACCTGGCTGGAGTTTGGGCTACTGTCTTCAGCCTGGCCTAAAGATCTGGCAATTGTGGCCATCTGGGGAGTGAAACAGCAGATGGGAGATGCTCTCTCTCTCATTGTAACTGTGCCTCTCAAATACATAAGCATAAAAAAAAATCCAGAGACTTAAGCCATTGCAGTATCATCTCTGAAACAGAACCACAGGCCCAGCCTATTGTGGGATAAGATTTCATGTTCATTTTATTATTTAGAAATTATGGTCTAGACTGTATAATTATTTTCTTTTTAAGTGTCTCCTATTTATTCAAGGACTTTAAAAGAGATCCTCTTAGATGAAAACTCAATAGTTCAATTACCAGTTCTATCACATACAATTTCATATATGCTTCTTCATTATCTTAAATTTCTTGCTGAGTTTTGTAGTCAGGAAATCTAGTCATGAGAAAAACAGTATGTAGTTAGATAATAAAGAAAATAAGTTATTTACTCAATGATTAGGCCACAGCGCACATGTCAAACAGTTCAGAAGCCAGGCAAGGCAGATGTGATGTAGCCACTGATGCTTCTGGAGTTAATTGCCTGTTTCTGCAACTCAGGGTATGGCAGAAACATCACAGTCTGAAAAATTAGGACATATATGCCTCAGTCATGAATGCTTTGTACATACACAGGATACTCTTCATGCCACTGGCCTGCTTAAGTATAGCATTCAGTTTAAAACTTTAAATTGTGAACTTACTATATTTGACAAAGTTCATTTTAAGTGGAAAAAGATATCCCGATGTAAAACTCATAGAATTGCTCAGTGATTGGACCAGGTGCTGAGTCTTGTTGTCAGGGAGAAGAGAAGACAGTGGTTTAAGATCCCAACTGCACAAAGAGGGCACTGAGAATTAGCTAGATACAAAGCAAAAGGAAAATTCCCTTAATGGGTGAGCAAATGAGCTACAGTTTGGCTTGCTAACAAATAGTTCCACAAGTAGTAATTGGAAAGATCAATGTTAGATTTGATAAATAGCCATCTAGGTATAACATTTGGCGTCATAAATGAGAGATAAAATCCTGTAGGCAGATAGAATCTAAATCTCAGCCTTGAAACTTTGGTTAGTATGGTACAGAGAATTTTGCCTTTACCTTCAAAAGTAAGCATGATGAAGTGTTTGTAGTTTAATTGGTCCAAGTGCACTTAAGATAAACATGCAATGAAATCCTCATTTGTTAAAATAATATGTTTGTTTCAGGTGTTATCTTAAGTCATTCAATTAGAACTGGACAATCACTCTTGATTCAAATACACCTGTGACTGGATTTTAGCTAGAATGTCTACTTTTTTTTTTTTTTTTTGACAGGCAGAGTGGACAGTGAGATAGAGAAAGAGAAAGGTCTTCCTTTGCCATTGGTTCACCCTCCAATGGCCAGCGTACCACGCTGATCCAAAGCCAGGAGCCAAGTGCTTCCTCCTGGTCTCCCATGCAGGTGCAGGGTCCAAGCACTTGGGTCATCCTCCACTGCACTCCCAGACCACAGCAGAGAGCTGGCCTGGAAGAGGGGCAACTGGGACAGAATCCAGCACCCTGACTGGGACTAGAACCCGGGGTGCCGGCACCGCAGGTGGAGGATTAGCCTATTGAACCGTGGCACCAGCTGAATGTCTACTTCTACTAATTTATCTACCTGGTCAGTTTATACCTTTGTAAAGTGATATATGTACTAAAATATCTCAGCGCTGTGTTTTCAATAGTAAAACAGCCTAAATATCTATCACTAGGTCTCTGTTTAAATAATTCTTGGTACAATAAAGTACTCTACCAGCATTAAAAAATATTAATACAGGTCCTTCTGTCAAATGAGACAAGTCTCATAATAATGAAACAAGTCTCAAAATTTAGGTGAAAAACTACTATGCAGGAAACTTTATTATGTGTGACCATTTGTGTGCAAATATTTTAATATTTCTGTACACATGTGTATATACACAGATAATGTTTCTATACACATATGTATGTACACATATAATGTTTCTGTACACATGTGCATATACATATATAATGTTTCCGTACACATGTGTATGTACATTTATAGCACTTGGTAACAACTTTTGGCCCTTGGGAAGTGAAGAGTTGTTGGAGACCAGGTATGAGAGAGATTTAATTTCACTATGTATATAGTTTTACACCTTTTGAATTTTGTAATGTGTATTTGTATTATCTATTCAAAACCTTGTAATTTACCCAAAGAAAATTAATGCAGCATATGAAAGAGTTATTTGTACTCCTATGTTTATTGCAGCTCAATTCACAATAGCTAAGATATGGAATCAACCCAGATGTTCATCAACTAATGAGTAGATAAAGAAAAAGTGCTATATATACATTCAATAAACTACTACTCAGGCATAAAAAGAATGAAATACTGTCTTTTGCAACAAAATGGATACAACTGGAGACCATTATGCTTAGTGAAATAAGCTAGTCCTAAAAAGAAAATTACTATATGTTGTCTCTGATATGTGGTCGTTAATACAGAAAACAAATAATTTACAATAATGAAACTGACATCTTATGATTTTATTATTATTTTTAGTTTTTTCTATACTCCTATGGAATAGTGATCTTTCTAATTTTTTACTTGTTGGACATTATGGTTAGCTGTGCATTAAGCAAGAGATTATTAAGTAAATTAAAATTATTTTATTGCTAAAATTAAAGCAAAAAAGAAAGAAAGAAGGAGTTGAGATTGAAGGATGGAGTAAGAGAGGGAATTATGGTTATCTTCTTAATTGTATTTATGTAATATATGATATCTTTTCTCTTGACATTAACAAAAATTTAAAAAATTCATCTTGTCTAGGAAGAGTAAATGAATTTGTTATCTGTTCTCCAGAATATTTTTTCAAAATCCTATAAAGACATTTATTAAATTGCATCTTATTAAGAATTTTCTGTTAAGTTCTCTCACTAGTTTGTGAGCTCTGTAAACTTACAACTGTTTTATAGATTTTAATACATTTGGTGTCATATATTTGGAATATCATGGGGACTCTAATATTTAAATGAATGCGTTTTATGTGACATGATTCCCTTTAGTTACCACTTTTACTTTTTATTTTATTTTAAATTAATTTATAAACAAAATAGTAGCTAAAATATAGTGCAAAAAGGCTTATTATGGAAAGCAGACATCTCCTGTCCCTCATGGTAGCCCTCCTATAGGGAAAACCATTCTTCACTTTCTTTTGGTTTTGTTCTGATATTGACCTCTATGTCCCTAAATAACAATCTTAGTTGTTGATTACCAACTTGTCAAATGTAGACAGTATCTGTTGACTTCTTCATTTACTATTCGCAGTGTTAGGTCTCTGGCTGTTTTCTATTTCCTCACACCCTAACCCCTCAACATTCTCTCATTATAATTATATTGCAACTTTTGGATAAATTATTGATTTCTATTCCTATGATTAGGCAACGATTGTCCATGAAGACTATACTACGATTTTATTTCATGCAGTTATTTTCTAAAATTAAAGATTGCATCTAACAAAATTGTTTTCTTCATATTAAGGCTGTTATGCTCCAAATTCTCAAGGTTTTTCAACCCACTTCCCCCACCAAAAATACTTTTTTTAAGTGCTCACTGTCCCAGTTAGTGCAGCAGGCCCATTTTCCCTTGAGAATCTCACTGCTGAGCAGTGCAATTTACTTTCCTACTGTGGATTCTCTCCAGATCTGATGGACAGCTGTACCTAGACTTCCCTTTTTGGAACCACATAGTTTCTTTTGTCCTGTACATACAAAAAAAATTAGCATTTAATATATACCAGGCACTATTTACATGTGTGGATCCACTGAATCCTGCTATGTTATGAACACCTCATGAGGTGGGTTCTATTATTATCTCCATTTTACAGGAGAGGAAATTAAGGCACGTAAGAGTGGAGGTTAAACAGCTTGCTCAATTTCTATGTGGGTACAGTTAAAAAGTTGAAGAGTAAGGATCAAACCCAGATTCTGATTCTAGTCTTTTGGGTCTTAATCGTTCTGGTATATTTCCCCTTAGTCCAAATATATGTCTTCATTATATATAAAAAGGCATTCAGGAGGTAAAATTTTGATTCCTTGTGTGTCAGACAATTTCATTTTTTTATGCTCATGATTTGCTGATATACTGATTAAAGTATAGAGTTCTAGTTGAAAATCATTTTAACTCAGTTTTGAGGCATTGAGGCATTGTCTTTTGGTATGAATGCACAGTAGAGAAATAAAATTTGACTCCCTCTGAATGACCTGTTTGTACATAACCTCCGTAAGTTTTTAGATCTTCTGTTTATCTCCTTTGTTCTGAACTCTGATTGGTGGTCCTTTCAATCTATAAACCTAGGCTTTTAGCTCTCAGAAATTTTCCTTTATTGTTTCTTTGCAAATTTCTCCTCTGTTCTTTATAATTTTTTAAATAAGCATTCCATTTGTATCCTTAGAGACCCCTTTTATCATTTGCCTTAAGTCTCCCTTTTTTATCCTGGAAGCTTCATTCAACTTATCTGGTGATCCTTGGGTATTTATTCAAGTTGCTGGGAATCACAAAGAACCTCTTCTTCAACTAATCACTTAGCTAGGCTGAGACTTTGGTGTTCATCCTTGTCAGGTCTTGCATAATCCAGTTTAAGCAAGAATTCTGCTAAGGCAGTGTAGGAAGAACCCCCAAACTCCCAATATTTGATCAAATCTGCATCCCCCAGGGGATATCTTCTCCCCCTGGGCTGCCTTCAGCAAGAATCCCATGATGTTATTTTCACCAGAATCCTGCTTTACTCCCTTATGTTTCCTCTTAGTACATTTTCATCACTGATCCCTGCCCTGCTCAACTGTACATGCCCATTTGTATGTGTGGTACTTGGAATTGAGCTTAGTTCCATGTGGAGGTCTCTTTCCCCCAGTTGCAATATTTCCTGGGCAAAAACCTGTTCTACCATTTTCACTGTTGTCTAGCTCTGATCTTTGACAGCAGGTGCTTAGGGATGCAGGTTATTCATTCTTGAGACTCACTGCAAAGTGGTCAGGTGGCAAATGTCTACTGAGATAGATACCTCTCCAGATTGCTTGGTGGGTTTTTAAAAATTTGTTTTTCTCAGGATTTCTTCAGATGACCCAGAAAATAGTATTCTAGTATTTTGTCTGTTCAGGCTTCTAAAGTTAGGAGAATGAGACCAGTGGGACAGCTAGTGTTTTTACTGCTTTAGTGGCATTTGCCCACCTTCAGTCTCTACAGAACACACGCCGTTCCAGGATGAGTTTCCATAGAGCAAAACCTTGGTTCTCCTTCCTTCCAGTTTGGTGCAGAACTGCTAGAAACAGTTGTACAGAATGAAGAAGGAGACCTGTGGGTCCAACTGCATTGCATCATAGAGTTTGGGCTCATGCTCCCCTCTTCTTCTTGCCTCCTCATCCCATTTTCCGTGGTACTTGGTCTTCTAAATCCTGTGCTTCCGCAGGGTTCTGTGGAGTGATGGTCTTCCCATTCATTAGGTAACTCAACTCCAGCCCCTTAGATTTCAGCCTCTTGTGCCCTTTTGTCATTTCTCATTCATTTTCTCACTCATTGTTTTAATTTCTTTTTTTTTTAAATTTTTTTTTGACAGGCAGAGTGGACAGTGAGAGAGAGAGACAGAGAGAAAGGCCTTCCTTTGCCGTTGGTTCACCCTCCAATGGCCACTGTGGCCGGCGCACTGCGGCCTGCGCACCGCGCTGATCCGAAGGCAGGAGCCAGGTGCTTCTCCTGGTCTCCCATGGGGTGCAGGGCCCAAGTACTTGGGCCATCCTCCACTGCACTCCTTGGCCACAGCAGAGGGCTGGCCTGGAAGAGGGGCAACCGGGACAGAATCCGGCGCCCCGACCGGGACTAGAAGCCGGTGTGCCGGCGCCGCAAGGCAGAGGATTAGCCTAGTGAGCCGCGGCGCCGGCCTGTTTTAATTTCTTTTTAGTAACAAAGAGATTTCTTTTAAATCCTTCTTATTTACATGAAAGGAAAAGGGAGATATTGAGACAGACAGAAAGACACAAAGATATCTCCCATCTGCTGGTTTCCTCACCAAAAATCCACAGCAGCATGGGCTGGGCCAGGCAAAATCCAGGAGCTAGGAACTCAATCCAGGTCTCCAACATGGATGGCAGGGACTCAAGTACTAGAACTGTCACATTCTGCCCAGCGTGCGCATTAGCAGGAAGCTGGATTTGGAAGCAGAGCCAGGACTCAAACCCAGATGTTCTGATATGGGATGCAGGCAACCCAGCAGGGTCTTAGCTACTGTGCTGAGCACACACCCCTGCTCATCCACTATCTCTTTTCCAGAGATTTGCTGCTAGCTCTTTGTCTCCTTACACGTTCTTGTTATTCTCCTAATTTTTAATCTCTGTCTTTTTGTTTAGAAAGGGGATAAAAATGAATATGCATATTTAATCTGCCATATTTCCTAAATGTATTTCATATCATTTTTATATGATGCATTAGATGACAAAATCATTGGACAGAGTTGCTGCTTCACATCACAGCACTGATGAGTTTGTTGTTTTTTCCTCAATTATCTTTTATCAGCCCATTCTCACTTTTGGCCCTTCTGTTCTCATTTTGCATCTTACCTGAGGGAAGCAAGGTGTTGAAGAAAGTAGAGTCTGAATAAGCTCTGTTGGTACTTAAAACCTTTAGTTTGGGTGAAACAATATGTAGATGAATTTATGACTCATTATATAAAGAAAAATAATAAAAAACATCATCACTGTGCTATCATACAGAAAGAACATTTTCTACCAAAATGATATATAAGTATAGTGCAAATGAAAATGCATCTTAATTTTTTCTCACATACTGCTGCATTGATAGTTTTTAAAAATTATTACTACTGCTTTATAAAAACTATAGTATTCACATTTTTATAGTTAGTACACATGCCTTCTTCTCACTTTGCTGGGTTTAATTTTTAATTTTATAATTATTTTTAGATGCCTGTTTTCTGTCCAATTTTTTTACACATTTGAAAATAAAGTGTGTTTTCACTAAGTACTTATATAGTATTTTAAGGTCAAATTTTTATTAGAATTTTAATCTACTTTGAAACTACAATACTTCAGGAGATTGTTAAACAAGGTGTGAAAGAGAGTAGTACTTTTGTGAACATTGGTTAATGAGATCTAGAGAGAAAGATGAAAGAAAAAGGTTTCCTTTTGTGTTTACACAAGAATAAAGTGAGACAAGGAAAAACAGGTTGTAATTAGGTATTTTTTATTATTATTCAAGATCTTGTTTCATAGATGAGGAAAATTTTGGGCTTACAGTTTCATAGCAGAGATATATTTTCAAATTGAATTGAGGAGAAAGGTTAGCAAGAAGCATCAATACGGGAGCTGCAATAGCAGGTTTTCCCCCGGGCTATTTCAAAAGTCAAGAACAAAGCTAAAAATGGATGTTTGTAAAGGATAGTCCTACTTTCAGACCACAAATCCATGCTCCCTGGTCTCCATGCCTGCTTGGGGCATCATCTGAGAATCTGCAGTGACTGGATGCATGAAAAGAGTCTCTGAACCACTTACTTATGCAAACTCTACTGTTTTTCAGTCCTCAGTTCATTACTGGATTGAAAGCAAAGCTGAGACGAGGACAAGGAAGGGCCTCCAATTCAAGATAATAAACTGAGAATTAAACACACACTGAGTCTTCTCCCATCTGCTACAAATTCTTGAAAAATATTGGGCAGATATTTGTAAAAAATTAATACATTATTATTTTTAAACTTTAGGAAAGGCAAATATCTGGAGACCACATATAGAAATGCTTAAATAGAAAAGGACACAGACTCATGGGGTTAAGTTGGAACTGAAGCTTGGAGATGTAAAATGTCATTCCTAAGCTAACCCTAACATTATCTGAGTGCTGAACGTTATACACCCAATGCTGTTGCCTCCCTGAAATGAGGGATTTCACACAAAAGATGACCTCATAAGTAAGAAGCCCAGAGTGCTAGAGAAGAGCAAAACAACAAAAATCATGGAAGAAATTTACCAAGCTTTGGAACCTACACCCCCAAAATGCAGATAATTGAATAATCAGAAACTTTTAAAATGAAACCGTATATTGTCCTTTAAAAGATAAAGGACAAAATGGAAAAATTAGAAGAAGCACAGAGAATAATAAAATAAGAACAAGTGATAATGAAACAAGAAGCAGATGTTTTGAAAATTATTATTACAATTCTTAGAACTTAGTAAAGCACCCCATGGGAGACCAGGATAAGTACCTGGCTCCTGCCATCGGATCAGCGCGGTGCGCAGGCCACAGCGCGCTGGCCGCGGCGGCCATTGGAGGGTGAACCAATGGCAAAGGAAGACCTTTCTCTCTGTCTCTCTCTCTCACTGTCCA
This sequence comes from Oryctolagus cuniculus, assembly GCF_051225735.1. Classification (NCBI taxonomy): domain Eukaryota; kingdom Metazoa; phylum Chordata; class Mammalia; order Lagomorpha; family Leporidae; genus Oryctolagus; species Oryctolagus cuniculus. The sequence continues at coordinate 66,829,911 of NC_142880.1, read as the reverse complement.
CTCTGCCTGTCAAAAAAAAAAAAAAAAAAAGAGAGAAAGAAAGAAAGAAATATAATGCGAAAATAAAATACGAGTGGGCCTGCATCCCATGTTGGAGTGTCTAGGATCCAGTCTCGGCTCTGCTTTTGCTTTCAAATTCCTGCAAAGTTCCATCCCAGGAGTTGAAAGGTAATGGATAAAGTAGTTGGTTCTCTGCCATCTGCATGGGAGATCCAGATTCAGGCTCCTGTCTTTGTCTTGGGCCAGTCCTGGCTGTTGTGGGCATTTGGGTTATGAAATAGTATGATATATGTCTCTTTTTCAAATAAATAATATATTTTTAAAAATGTAATTTTACATATGTTGAGTAGAAGACCAGAAACAGCTAAGTACAGAATAAATGGAACAGAAGAACACAGTACAAAGATACAGAAGTGGAAAATATGAAAAAAGAGTTAGAAGACATACAAGATTCTGAAACACACAAACATATGTTACAAATTGAGAAAGGAGAAAATATAGATAACAACAGAGAAACATAAATCAACATAAAGGATTATGGTTGAGAATTCCCCAGAACATAAGACATAAATCTTCATATTAGAAACACCCTCTTGAGTGAACCAACAGAAGGAAGACCTTTCTCTCTGTCTCTCTCTCTCACTGTCTAGTCTAAATCTACCTGTCCAAAAAAAAAAAAAAAAAAAAAAAAAAGAAACACCCTCTTACTACTGAATAAGATAAAGGATGACAAGAGGAAGCTAAAACAACTTTTGAAAGTGGAGACTGCACGTAAATCTAATTTTTATGTTGTCATCTTACCACTATTTCCAGTATATGCATTATGTTCTGCACCATAGAAGGCAGAAGATTAGGAATGCTAAATACTAATAGTGGTACACAGCAGAATAAGTTTGGAAATTGCTGATTCGTATTTCTTGGGTGTATAATCTTTTTTTAAATTTTTATTGAATAAATATAAATTTCCAAAGTACAGTTTATGGATTACAATGGCTTCCCCCCCATAACTTCCCTCCCTGTCGCACCCCTCCCATCTCCCACTCCCTCTCCCATTCCATTCACATCAAGATTCATTTTCAATTCTCTTTATATACAGAAGATCGATTTAGTATATATTAAGTAAAGATTTCATCAGTTTGCACCCACACAGAAACACAAAGTGTAAAATACTGTTTCAGTACTAGTTATAGCATTACTTCACATTGGACAACACATTAAGGACAGACCCCACCTGAGGAGCAAGTGCACAGTGACTCCTGTTGTTGACTTAACAATTTGACACTCTTGTTTATGGCGTCAGTAATCTCCCTAGGCTCTAGTCATGAGTTGCCAAGGCTATGGAAGCCTTTTGAGTTTGCCGACTTCCATCTTATTCTGACAGGGTCATAGTCAAAGTGGAAGTTCTCTCCTCCTTTCAGAGAAAGGTACCTCCTTCTTTGATGGTCCCGTTCTTTCCACTGGGATCTCACTCACAGAGATCTTCCATTTAGGTCTTCTTTTTTATTTTTTTTCCAGTGTCTTGGCTTTCCATGCCTGAAATACTCTCATGGGCTCTTCAGCCATATCCAAATGCCTTAAGGGCTGATTCGGAGGCCAGAGTGCTGTTTAGGACATCTGCCATTCCATGAGTCTACTGTATATCCCATTACCCATGTTGGATCATTCTCTCCCTTTTTGATTCTATCAGTTAGTGTTAGCAGACACTGGTCTTGTTTGTGTGATCCCTTTGACTCTTAGACCTATCAGTGTGATCAGTTGTGAACTGAAATTGATCACTTGGACTAGTAAGATGGCATTGGGACATGCCACCTTGATGGGATTGTATTGGAATCCCCTGGCACGTTTCTAACGCCACCATTTGAGGCAAGTCCGATTGAGCATGTCCTAAATTGTACATCTCCTCCCTCTCTTATTCCCACTCTTATATTTAACAGGGATCACTTTTCAGTTAAATTTAAACACCTAAGAATAATTGTGTGTTAATTACAGAGTTCAACCAATAGTACTAGAATAAAAAAAAATATACTAAAATGGATAAAGTATTGCATTGTACATCAATAGTCAGCACAAGGGCTGATCAAGTCGTAGTGACCATTTCACTTCAATAGGTTTCCCCTTTGGTGCTCAGTTAGTAGTCGCCGATCAGGGAGAACATATGATATTTGTCCCTTTGGGACTGGCTTAATTCACTCAGCATAATGGTTTCCAGATTCCTCCATTTTGTTGCAAATGACCAGATTTCATTGTTTTTGACTGCTGTATAGTATTCTACAGAGTACATGTCCCATAATTTCTTTATCCAGTCTACTCTAGATGGACATTTGTGTTGGTTCCAGGTCTTAGCTATTGTGAATAAACATTAATGTGCAAACAGCATTTTTGTTTGCCAATTTAATTTCCTTTGGGTAAATTCCAAGGAGTGGGATGGCTGGGTTGAATGGTAGGGTTATCTTCAGGTTTCTGAGCAATCTCCAGGCTGACTTCCATAGTCGCTTAACCAGTTTGCATTCCCACCAACAGTGGGTTAGTGTCCCTTTTTCCCCACATCCTCTCCAGCATCTTTTGTTGGTAGATTTCTGAATGTGAGCCATTCTAACTGGGGTGAGGTGAAACCCCATTGTGGTTTTGATTTGCATTTCCCGGATTGCTAGTGACCTTGAACATTTTTTCATGTGTCTGTTGGCCATTTGGATTTCCTCTTTTGAAAAATGTCTATTGAGGTCCTTGGCCCATCTCTTAAGTGGGTTGTTTGTTTTGTTGTTGTGGAGTTTCTTGATTTATTTGTAGATTCTGGTTATTAATTCTTTATCTGTAGCATAGTTTGCAAATATTTTTTCCCATTCTGTCGGTTGCCTCTTCACTCTCCTGACTGTTTCTTTTGAAGTACAGAAAAATCTCAATTTGATGCAATCCCAAATGTTAATTTTGGCTTTGACTGCCTGTACTTCCGGGGTCTTTTCCAAGAAGTCTTTGCTGGTACCTATATCTTGCAGGGTTTCTCCAGTGTTCTCTAATAATTTGATGGTTTCAGGTTGTAGATTTAGGTCTTTAATCCATGTTAAGTGAATTTGTCTGTAAGTTGAAAGGTAGGGGACTTGCTTCATGCTTCTGCACATGGAAAATCAATTTTCCAAGCACCATTTATTGAATACACTGTCCTTACTCCAGGGATTGGTTTTGGATCCTTGATCAAATACAAGTTGGCCCTAGATGTTTGGGTTGATTTCTGGTGTTTCAATTCTGTTCCATTGGTCTATCCATCTGTTTCTGTACCAGTACCATGCTGTTTTGATTACAACTGCCCTGTAGTATGTCCTGAAATCTGGTATTGTGATGCCTCCAGCTTTTTTTTGTTGTAACAATTGCTTTAGCTATTGGAGGCCTCCTGCATCTCCATATGAATTTCAGCATCATTTTTTCTAGATCTGAGAAGAATGTCTTTGATATCTTGATTGGTAACGCATTGAATCTATACTTTGCTTTTGGGAGAATGGACATTTTGATGATATTGATTCTTCCAATCCATAAGCATGGAAGATTTTTCCATTTCTTGGTATCCTCTTCTATTTCTTTCTTTAAGATTTTATAATTTTCATCTTAGAGGTCTTTAATGTCCTTGGTTAAGTTTATTCCGAGGTATTTGATTGTTTTTATAGCTATTGTGAATGGGATTGATCTTAGAAGTTCTTCCTCAGCCATGGCATTGCCTGTGTATACAAAGGCTGTTGATTTTTGTGCATTGATTTTATACCCTGCTACTTTGCCAAACTCTTCTATGAGTTCCAATAGTCAATTAGTAGAGTTCTTTGGATCCCCTAAAAAAGAATCATATCATCTGCAAGGAGGAATAGTTTGAGTTCTTCCTTCCCAATTTGTATCCCTTTAATTTGTTTTTCTTGCCTAATAGCTCTGTCTAGAACTTCCAGAACTATATTGAATAGCAGTGGTGAGGGTGGCCATCCCTGTCTGGTACCAGATCTCAGTGGAAATGCTTCCAACTTTTCCCCATTCAATAGGATGCTGGCCCTGGGTTTTTCATAAATTGCTTCAATTGTATTGAGGAATGTTCCTTCCATACCCAGTTTGCTTAGAGTTTTCATCATGAAAGGGTGTTGTATTTTATCAAATGCTTTCCCTGCGTCTATTGAGATAATCATATGGTTTTTCTTCTGCAATCTGTTAATGTGGTGTATCACATTGATTGTTTTGCACACATTGAACCATCCCTCCATTCCAGGGATAAATCCCACTTGGTCTGGGTGGATGATCTTTCTGATGTGTTGTTGTAATCTATTGGCAAGAATTTCATTGAGGATTTTTGCATCTATGTTCATCAGATATGTTTGTCTGTAATTCTCTTTCAATGCTGCATCTTTTTCTGGCTTAGGAATTAAGGTGATGCTGGCTTCATAGAAAGAATTTGGGATGAGTCCCTCTTTTTCGATTGTTCTGAATAGTTTGAGAAGAATTGGAATTAGTTCTTCTTTAAATGTCTGGTAGAATTCAGCAGTGAATCCATCTGGTCCTGGGCTTTTCTTTGTTGGGAGTGCCTTTATTGCTGTTTCAGTTTCTGTCTCAGTTATGGGTCTGTTTAGGTTTTCTATATCTTCCTGGTTCAATTTAGGTAGGTTGCGTGTGTCCAGGATTCTATCCATTTCTGATAGATTTCCCTGTTTTCTGGCATACAAGTCCTTGTAGTGTTTTCTGATGATTCTTTTTCATTTCTGTGGTGTCTGTTGTTACGTTTCCTTTTTCATCTCTGATTTTATTGATTTGGGTCTTTTCTTTTTTTAGTTAGTTTGGCCAATGGGATGTCAATTTTGTTTATTTTTTCAAAAAACCATCTCTTTGCCTGGCTGATTTTTTGTAATTTTTTTTGGATTCAATCCTGTTGATTTCTTCTCTGATTTTAATTATTTCTCTTCTCCTACTAGAATTGGGTCTGATTTGCTGCAGTTTTTCTAGATCCTTGAAATGCGTTGAAAGCTCCTTTATTTGGTGCCTTTCCAATTTCTTGATGTAGGCTCCTATTGCTATAAACTTTCCTCTCAACACTTCTTTTGCCATATGCCATAAGTTTTGATACATTGTGTTGTTACCCTCATTTACTTCCAGAAAGTTTTTGATTTCTCTTTTGATTTCTTCTATGACCCGTTGTTCATTTAGGAGCATGTTGTTCAGTCTCCATGTGTTTGCATATGCTCTAGGGATTCCTGAGTTGCTGATTTCCACCTTCATTCCACTGTGGTCTGAGAAGCTACATGGTATGATTCTAATTCTTCAAATTTGCTGAGACTTACTTTATGGCCTAGTATGTGGTCAATCCTAGAGAAGGTTCCATGCACTGCTGAGAAGAATGTAAAATCTTTAAATGTAGGATTGAAAGTTCTGTAGATATCTGTTAGATCCATTTGGGCAATAGTGTCTATTAAATCTGCTGTTCCCTTGTTGATCTTCTGTCCGGTTGATCTGTCTATTTCTGAGGGTGGAGTATTGAAGTCCCCCAGTACTATTGTATTGGAATCTAAGTCTCCCTTTAAGTCCCTTAACATACCTTTTAAATAAACCGGTGCCCTGTAATTAGGTGCATATACATTTATAATCATTACATCTTCCTGTTGAATTGAACCCTTAATCATTATTTGGTGTCCCTCTTTGTCTCTCTTAAAAGTTTTTGTGTTAAAGTTTATCTTGTCTGATATTAACATGGCTACACCTGCTTTTTTTCATTTCTGTTGGCATGGAGTATCTTTTCCCAACCTTTCACTTTCAGTCTGCATGCATCTTTTTTAGAAAGATGTGTTTCTTGTAAGCAGCAAATAGATGGGTTTTGTTCCTTAATCCATTCAGCCAGTCTGTGCCTTTTAACTGTAGAGTTGAGTCCATTAATGTTCAATGTGACTATTGATAAGTAGTGACTTTGCTCTGCCATTTTCCCAAAGATATTTTCTAGCATATGCTTTGAGCTTCCTATGATCTTTTACTGGTAGGTTTTCTTCCTTTACCTTCTTTCACATTGATGGCTGTGTTTCTGTGTTTCTGTGTGTAGCACAGCTTTAATCATTTTTTGCAGGGCTGGACAAGTAGCCTTGAGATTCTTACAGAAAACACCTGATGCTACCCAGTGTGCTATGCTGCTAAGCTAGGCTGTTCTGTAGTTTGAGTGAATTCAATGCCATTTCCATTTTGCAGCCCTTGTTTATATTCCTGTGGAACTGTGGTCTTCCTACTTTTTATTTGTTGAATATTTTGATTAGTGGCAAATTAAAGATGTGAATGTTCAGTGGATTAAAATTATGTCTGCAAAAACTGATGAAGAGAGGGGAGGGAGGACGCAGGATGGGGGAGTTGGGGAATGAGAAAAGTGTGGTCGTCTTCTTGGAACTCTATGGATTGCATGAAATCTGTTCCCTTTATATTAATTAAAAATACAATATTTTCAATTTAAGGCCGGTTTACCAGGACATAACCCCCTTCCAAGTCGAGGAGCATGTGTTCTGCAAAAAGCACTAAGTGAATAGTTTTTAAAATATTTATTTATTCATTTATTTGAAAGACAGAGTGATAGAGATAGACAGAGATGGGAGACAGAGAGAGTGAGATCTTCAATCTTTTGTTTCATTTGCCAAATGGCTACAATTGCTAGATCTGTACCAGGGTGAAGCCAGGAATAACCCCATCCTGGCTCCCATCTGGGCCATCCTCTCTGCCTTTACAGGCACATTAGCAGGAAGCTGGATTCGAAATGAAGAAGCCAGTACTTGAACCCACACCCTGATATGGATGCTGGCTGGCTTTGCAACAGCAGCTTAACCTGCTGCATCACAAAGCCAGATCCCAACAGAATAATGATTAAGTGTTCTCACCACATCTAAATGGTAAGTATGGGAGATATTGCGTGCTAATTAACTTGATATCCCACAATGTGTATATATTTCAAAATATCGTGTTGTATACCATGAATGCTCTTTATATATATATTTTCAATTAAAAACAAAAAGAAAAATAATAGAATAGCACAAATGTTTTTGATTCTGAGATTGCTAAGGGAGCCTCAGAAGTGTGTTCTTTTAAGTGCAAATGCTTTTAAATTTCTGAGACTAGCTGAGCTTGCCAGCATTTTTCAAAATATCATTAACCATTATTCAAGTAAATATGTCTCTGCCCACACTGACCTTGAAGTAGACTATACAGAGAGGCTTTTGCAGGGAGGAGGGAAGCTTGAGTATACAGAACTGCCTTTATGTCTGCTTTTCTGATTTTTCACTTGGAAGCCATATTTGACTATTTTGTTTGTTTGCTGTGTTTTATCTGGAGTTTATGGCATACCTCTTTAACAGCAAGTACACAGGCCCCTTGTACTGAGTTTTACCTGCTCTGGGGATCATTTCCTGCTCTTGGTAGGATGCTACTGTGGATAAAAGCCTCATTTATAACGTTTAGGCAATTAGAAACATACCTTCTAAATTTGGTGAAAAGCCACCCCACTTCACTTTATGTGTACATATTTTTCTTCAATCATTTCCCCATTGTTCTTCCTTATTATTTAGTAGAGTTCTGGACTTTTGAAGTACTCCTGGTACAGAACTAATGAGAATGAAAGGAAGCTTGTCTGGTTAGAGCTTGAATAAGTGATTTAGTAGGAGACATGTCAGCCAAGTCAAAAGTTGAGAACAGCAATGGCAGGTTAAACTTGGGAGACAGAGTCAGAATCAGGGCTGCGCAGTCTGCTTTCGCCATTACACTCCCCATTCTGGCATCAAAACCTAGGAGTTCTTGGTTTTATTTCAGTACATAAAGGAATCCACTTGAAGAGGAAAGGAAAAGTTGATCGACAGAATGGAAATCAATATCTCACTGTTTCTCAACGTAGTCACTAAATTGTACCCCTTTGAGAATTGGTAAATATCATACTCCAAGGGTCAGGCAGGCTTTGGGAAGCCTCTAAACCAAAAAAGAAAATGGTATTTTATCTTACTGTGCAGTGAATCAGTTGATTATATTGTTTAAAGAAAATTGCTATCTGAAAGCCCTAGAATAAACAGACAAATGTGAGAAAGGAAGAATCCCATGGAGAGCCGGTTCTTAAGGCGCAGTCTCCCTCTGAGTCTCTCCTTAGGCAAATTTTTCAGGTTGTTTGCTAATACCAAGAATGAGGTGTCAATCCCCATTGGAAAATAGGAGGGAATCAGCTCTACTACACAAAATAATCACTTTCTTTCTCTCTCAGGTGTTTCTTGATATCCTTGGCAAAGTAGTGCTTCTCTCTGCATAAGCATTTGGACATCCTATTCTATCATGGCCATCATCTGTATACATCTTTCTGCTAGAGTGTGACCTTGTTGACATCAGGGACAGCTCTGTGCTCACTTTTGCAATAGGTACTTAAACATCTACCACATTGCACTGTAAATAGAAGTTCATCATCCCCATCCTGAAGCAGGGATTTTTGCTAATATTCCCCATCATATGAAAAATTTCCTCGCATTTCTGGCAGCAGTGGATTCACTGGCTCTCACAACTATCTATCTATCTATTTATCCACACACACATACATATACATATATGCTTTATATGCACACACACATATCTCACAGGAGCCAAAAAATAGCACAAATTTAAATGTGAATTTCCACTTCTTACTGAGATGTCACAGGATATCTTGAGCCTTCAGAGTCTTTATGAAGAGTATATTCAGAGTAAAACCGTTTGCGCAACATGTACCAAAATGACATTGTCTTCCCAGATTCCACTGATCTCCCCTGACGTGTGCACCAGGAGAACCTGCTCCTTGACTTGGGGTCTTCCCCAGGATGGAGAAGAAGACACAGTCTGTGCTTTACTGTACTGCTTTGGTATGGAGTGAGCAAGAGGCTCTAACTGGAGCTTTGCTAGTCAGTCTCCTCACCTTCCTCCTTTTTCCTGAGTCTGTCCTCCCCACTATCTATGTGGAACCCATCTCCACCTTTTCCCTTCCTTCTTCTCTTCCCTCTGTTCATCTTTATCTGTGGAAGCCCCTCAATGAAGAGAAGAGAATGAGCAGGTGCCACCCACCCCTGCTCACACAGCCACAGAGAGGATCTGTATGTAGGCATCAGATGCAACCCAAAAACTTAGGAGATCTGCATTTAGAAAATGTGCCATCACAAAAGGAACTTTGATAGAAAGTCTTAATAAGTCTTTTAAAAGGACTCAATTAGAGTGAAATGGGAAAAAATACATTTGCCTCTTTCTTTGCTGTGAAAGATGCCTGAAGTTAGGTGTGTCCTTGGGAGAAACACTCAACCTGCTTCTGTAAGTGTTGTTAATCTTGTAACATTTGCATAAACTGCCAGCACCAATCTTGACAGTCACCTTTCCCAGGCAGTACCCAGGAGACTTCATTTCTAAGCCATTAATGAGTGGAAGGTTCAATCTTAATTCTCTGTCAAGTGAAGCTTGCTAATTAAAATTCCCTGTCCTTTATCTTAGAGACCTTTGAAGACTAGACTAGAACAGTTTATTTAGAAATAAAATGACTATCATCCGGCTGGAAGCCTTTGTGTGTAAAATGCTATCAATGCAATCTCTTATCAATTCAGAATTGCAAGAAAATAAATTTTTCTGCTCTCCTTGCGTAAGTTCTTTATATAGCATCCTCTCAGGCTTGCTTCTCTTCCATATTTTTACCAGACTCCTAGTCATCTTGATCCAAGAGATATCAAGCTAAAGCCAAGGACAAACTTGAAGATGGAAGAAAGGATAGGACAAATGCCCCCCCTCCATTTTTTTTTTTGCGGGTTATTTTCAGGGTGCCATTCACTCTAGTGTCACACACACACATATTGCATATGCCAGTGATGTCTCCTTTGGAACTGAAATAGTAAAAGCTCTGGTGTCAACACCATTTTGCTGCTAGAGGAGGTAGTAAGCAATGTCTGCAGTGCTTAGACTTTATGATTCACAGTTCAGAAGACACTACTGTTGTCCTGCTACCATGCCCTTAACACTTGTCACTCCTATGCTAAACAATAACTTTTTAATGCTGAGCCCTATGATGGGAGAGAGGGAAATTGGTAGCTCAGGCTACTCAATCCCTAGAGGAAGCATCTGGAAGCTATATTCTACAGTATTTCCTAGACAACCACAGTGGGATGGAGCTCTGATTTTCACAATTATATTCTGCTTATTGATGTATTTGGTTCTGCTTTCTTTCCTTTCCCTGTGTTACTTCCCCCATTGTCCTACTGGTGCTTCTGGAATCACCTCTCAAATAAGCTATAAGCACACTTCAGAAGTTCCTTGGAAAACTGTAATTAAAAGATAAGTTGATTTTGGTGCAAAGGAATTATAAATCCAATCACAGATAAATGCATTCATGTATAAGATGCAGGCATGTTTTGAAGAACCCTTATACTTGCACTAAAATCTTAGTCTCAGGGCCTGCTTTTGGGTAATTCAAACCTAGCTACATAGAGAATGCATTTTAATTTTTAAGCATGAAAATCTACAGTGTCACTGATAATAATAATAGAAAATCTCATGTGCAGTTCAGAAATTTAGAAAGTTACCTTGAAATTTGACTAGGGATTATGCTCCAAGATTTCTGTATTTCAATCCTAGCCTGAATAACTTTGCTTGGTTAGTCATTTAATTTTTTTCCTGAGGTATGGTATAAAAGGCAATAATTCATATTGCTATAGGATATCAGGAAATGTAAAATCTTCTCTATTAGATTGTAGGCAGGAGAGAGGGTAGGGTGACAAGTATCATTATGCTCTTAAATTTGTATTTATGAAATACATGAAACTTGTTCACCTTATATAAATTTTAAAAACAATATTAGATTGTACTATTGAAGAGAATGAGAACAGTCATTAAAAGTTAAATGATAATAGATAACAGTATATAGGGGTGCTGAGTAGTAAATGATAAAATGAACATGAAAATGGAGACAATGTAAACCATAACAGTTCAGAGAGTAAGGCATGGATATAGAAAATGCCCCAGAAAATATCATGGGCTGGGTAAAGGAAGTTCAGGTGTAGAAAAGGAGAAAGTGCGCATGTGTGGCATGTGATTCTGGCTACAATGGAAGATTCCTTTAGGGGAGCAGTGAAGCTAAAAATATAATAGATACAGTGTCATAGATTAAGAAGAATGTCAGGTCGAGAAGTCTGAGAGGAGAATATTATTTTTATTTTTGTTTTGTTAACTTGATAGTAGCACTTATTCAGTCTTCAGCTATATTTAAAGATATATACTGGGTTTCATTGCCTGGTTAAAGAAGAGGAGCAAGGAGTGTGACTCAGAATTTGGATGACTGAGAAATTAGGAACATGGTTTTACATGAATTATGTATCCATTTATTCACTAACTTTTCCAGAAATATTTAAGGCTACATGGAACACACACAGCAATTCCATATTTTTAAATATTTATTTTATTTATTTGAAAGAGTTACAGAGAGAGGTAGAGACAGAGAGAGAGCTCTTCCAACCACTAGTTCACTCCCCTGATAACTTCAACGGCCAGAACTGAGCTGATCTGAAGCCAGGAGCCAGGAGCTTCTTCCAGGTCTCCCACGAGGAATGCAAGGACCCAAGGACTTAGGCCATCTTCTACTGCTTTCCCAGGCCATAGCAGAGAGCTGGATCAGAAGTGGAGTAGTTGAGACTCAAACCGGCACCCATAATGGATGCCTGCATTGCAGGCTGGGGCTTTAAACCACTTGCCACAGTGCCCCCAGTCCCATATAGTTTTACAATGTGGAAGGTCTCACAGATTTGTCTCAGTCTCTGATGCTATCTATTTTCTCAATTACTTTTAAAAATTTCGATCGGCAGCAACAATTCACAAGGTATTTTTTCCCTAAATGATTACAGAACTGACCAGTGGCCAGTGTGGGATATGGAGTTAGAAAACTCCAACCAAAGTACATCTTCCAGAAGTTGGCCTCTGACCTCTCCTGTTCAAGAAGAGATGGCTTTACCATCTTTCTCAGCTTGTTAAAGTTAGCAGAGTTCCTGGTTTGAATCAACTCCAGGAGTGAGAGGAGAAATGGGCTCCAGGTGCGAGTCAACAGCACCATGTCAGAAGCATTGATTTAACAAAACCTATGATACCTGTTTTGGTCCTCGAGATCTGGGAAAATATTACCTATGCAGTCAATATTTCAACTGTTTGTGGCATTTTAAGAGATCCTCTGGAGCTTTCATTTCCAGCTGTACTCTGTTCTGAGGATTGTCTTCCCTCTGTCCTACTGCCTCATCTCCCATAATTTTAGTGTGTGAATGTGAATGATTAGTGGTATTTGTACCTTTTTTTTTTATTTGACAGATAGAGTTAGACAGTGAGAGAGAGAGACAGAAAGAAAGGTCTTCTTTCCGTTGGTTCAACCCCAAATGGCCACTACGGCTGGTGCGATGTGCCGATCCGAAACCAGGAGCCAGGTGCTTCCTCCTGGCCTCCCATGCGGGTGCAGAGGCCCAAGCACTTGGGCCATCCTCCACTGCCTTCCTGGGCCACAGCAGAGAGCTGGACTGGAAGAGGAGCAACCGGGACTAGAACTGGCGCCCATATGGGAAGCCGGCGCCGCAGGTGGAGGAATTTGTACCTTTGTATTGTATGTCAACCAACAGCCAGAGTGCTTCTGAATCCACATTTAATTTATTCACAGCACAGCATGCAGCTAGCTGATGATGGTAAGTTAATGGGCTTTGCCTTAATGAGATAACTATTTGCCTCCCAGGTTTGGAAGTTTGTGCTAGTTTTATTTGTCAGTCTTCACTAAGCAGATACAAGAGGAAATTGTAGCATTATGCTGACATACTATCAGGTCCATTTCCAAAGAGAGACAGATGTTATGGCCTTCTGCTCCTGCTCTGTCCTTTGGGCCATTTCAAGATTCTCTTACCCCTCTAATCTTGACAATTAAATGAAACATCCCCTGTGGCTCACCATGGGGTTCAGCTGAAGAGACTATTCAAGTTGCATGTATTCTGTGGTGTTGCATCTTAATTCCAATATGCTGTGATCAAACAGGGTCTGTGAGTGTACCACTCTATACAGAATCCACCCCCTGCCTTACCACCTTCCTTCTCAACCTCTCTTAATCCAGCAAAATTTAGGGAGTAATATGCCATTAAAACCAAACTCCTCCTCCTAAATAAAGAATAACTGACAAGATGCTTGGCCCTACTGTTTAAAATATTTTAGCCTTGTCTTTTCTCTTTGAAATTATTTTTCCTCTGTTCACTTCAATTACCACTAGGTCTTTAATCCTAGATAACAACCACCTTTTTTCCCATCTGCCTTTCTGGTAACCTATTAATACTTAGCAGTGAGAAGAAAGGGCAACAGCTCTATTAACACAACCAAATTGATTCACAATCAGACATGAACCAGGACCCAGGTACAAGTTTTTACAAGCACTAAAGGTTAATAGAACCATTCTCCAGCCCATTTTTCCAAACCAACCTTCATTAGTGTTTCTGACCTCCACCTCCAGACATAGAGCCATGCATAAGAGCTTTTGGCATGAGTTGCATGTAGGTGGAAGTTATTTCTGAACATTAATAGCTTTTTCAACTATTGAACAATTATTACAGCACCCCTGCATGTAGCCCCAGGTAGGTTCAAAATAAAGCAATTATATAGTTAATTTAGCATTTATCTGAAAGTCTGGCTTCCAAATTTAAAAAGCTTGTTCAGTTGAAACTAGCACTTATCCATTCCATGGGGATTTTTACACAGGCACCATTTGCCAGTATGAAACACCCATGTGGAGCTCTTTTTTTTTTTTTTTTTAAATTGACTAGTTGAGTCAGATCACAGTCCAATCAATTTTAGAAATAAATAGCCAGCTGGATAGGAGCCATACTTTCCATTACTGGTTAATTTCTCTGCTATGGATGTGATTGGCTAATCTATCCTCAAAGCCAAAGAGACTCTGAAACAGCCTCTGATGATAATTCACTGGTAGGGAGGAACCAAACAGTGGCATTCCCCAGCCCCACCCCAGAGTACATTATTCTCTAAAATTCAAATTCAATGTCACCCTCTCCCCTCTCCTTCATTCTACATTGTCTTGCATTTTATTCTTTGGAAACTGCCAAGGTTTTATGTGGTTCATCCCTCAAGGGTTCAAGTACTGCAAGTTTCATCCCTGGTGTGGAATCTTTAAGAGGTGGAGCCTAGTGAGAGGCAGTGATGTCATTGGAGGCGTCACCCTTGGGAAGGATTAAAGCTTGGCTTGTGGAATGGGTTCTCACAGTTGCTCCAAGAGAGCAAGCCTAACTTCTGGATCCTCTCTGTGTGCTCCCACCGGGGTGCCCTTTGCCATGAAGTTCTCACAGACAGAAGACCCTTGGAGCTGACTGATCCTGAACTTTCAGCATCCAAAACTGTAAGCTAAATTACCTCTTTTCTTTATGAAGGACTTAGCCTCAGGTATTACTATATAACAAAGTAATGGACTAAAACTCACAGAGACCCTGTTTCACTGATCTTTTCTTCAAAGAGGACTCTGATAACCTATTGCAGGGAAGGAATTGAGGAAGTCTCCTCACTGATTTTCTTTAAAGATTTATTTATTTATTTGAAAGGCAAAGATACAGAGAGAGAAAGGGAAAGAGAATTCCTCCAGTCTGTTGGTTCACTCTCAAAATGGCCACAGTGGCTGTGTCTGGGCTAGGCTAAAGACAAAAGCCTGGAACACTATCTGGGACTCCAATGTGGGTGGAAGGGGCACAGGGACATGGGACATCTTCTGCTTCCTTCCCAGGCACATTAGCGTGGAGCTGGATTAGAAGTAGAGCAGCCAGACTCCAACCAGTGCCCATATGGGATGCCGTTGTTGCAAAAAACAACTTAATCCAATGTGCCACAACACCATTCTCATCATTGATTGTTTAGCCTCACTTCAAAAAAAAATCCAAGTTTTTCTTCACAGATGTAAAGTTAGATTTTCATCAACAGAGAATTTGCTTTTTTTTTTTTTTTTTTTTTTTTTTTGACAGGCAGAGTTAGACAGTGAGAGAGAGAGAGAGAAAGGTCTTCCTTTTTCATTTGTACACCCCCCCCAAATGGCCGCTACGGCCGGTGCTGCGCCCATCCGAAGCCAGTAGCCAGTAGCCAGGTGCTTCCTCCTGGTCTCCCATGTGGTTGCAGAGCCCAAGCACTTGGGCCATCCTCCACTGCCTTCCCGGGCCACAGCAGAAAGCTGGACAGGAAGAGGAGCACCCGGGACAGAATCTGGCGCCCCAACCGGGACTAGAACCTCGGGGTGCCGGCGCCACAGGTGGAGGATTAGCCAAGTGAGCAGTGGCTCTGGCAAGAATTTACTTTTGAACCTGTGTCCAGAAAAACACAGACTACGTGTTTTCACATTGTTACTTGCTTTGTATGTTGTCAAAAACTTACCTAGTCAAGCCGGCGCCGTGGCTCACTAGGCTAATCCTCCACCTGCAGCGCCGGCACACCAGGTTCTAGTCCCAGTTGGGGTGCCAGATTTTGTTCCGGTTGCTCCTCTTTCAGTCCAGCTCTCTGCTGTGGCCCGGGAGTGCAGTGGAGGCTGGCCCAGGTCCTTGGGCCTTGCATCCGCATGGGAGACTAGGAGAAGCACCTGGCTCCAGGCTTCGGATCAGTGGCCATTGGGGGGTGAACCAATGGAAAAGGAAGACCTTTCTCTCTGTGTGTCTCTCTCACTCTCCACTATGCCTGTCCAAAAAAAAAAAACTTACCTAGTAAGCTCGCTTTCAATTCAAGAATATGAGCAATTATTTCCTTATATTTTAAAAATAAAATACCCTAAAGTGCTCTACTAATTGCCAAAAATAATACTCATACTAGTGGCAAATTGTATATGAGGGAGGCTTCAAACTGTTCATGTAAAATGCACTTTATTTTTAAATTCTGTTCTCAAACTTTTGAAATTCTGTTGTATAAATCTTTCTGAATGCTACATAATAAAAAAGCCTATCAGGTGCTAATAACTTCAGCACAACTTTGCTTTGAATAATTGACTTTGGGTCTCTGCTTTGATGCACAGTTAATGGTCTTTAGCCCGTGGTGCCTATTTAAAATGCAATCTGATCATTGCTTTTTATTAATATTATCTGCAGCTATGAAACTACTGCTTAAATTGTGCCCTCCTTTATTAATTCATGATGATTAGCTTTACAGCATGTATTGCAGCTTAACTGGTGTTTATAGGAACTGAGTCACTTGTTTGTTTAATAAGGACAAAATAAGAACTGAGCTTATATTCAGCTGGAGGAATTTAGTTCAATTACAAACAGGCTGTTCTTGGCAGACAAGGTTGATGTTACTGCCCAGGTGGAAGATATTGGCTGATGCTATCAGAAGTACTGAAAAAAGCCCCTCAAATCCAAACAAAAAATTTGACACCATCTGTTTCTCTTGATACCTGAAGTTTTACCATCAGGATTTCTTTTTTTAAAAATATTTATTTTTTATTTGAGCGTCAGAGTTACGGGAGGCGGGGGGGGGGGGGGGGGGAGAGGTCTTCCATCCAATGATTCACTCCCTAATTGGCTGCAATGGCCGGAACTTCGCCGATCCGAAGCCAGGAGCTTCTTCGGCATCTCCCATGCGGGTGCAGGGGCCCAAGGACTTGGGCCATCTTCTGCTGCTATCACAGGCCGCAGCAGAGAGCTGGATCAGAAGTGAAGCAGCCAGGACTAGAACCGGAGCCCATATGGGATTCCAGGGCTTCAGGCCACGGCTTTAACCCACTGTGCCACAGCGCCAGCCCCACCATCAGGATTTCTTCCCTTTGATTCTAATTTTGTCATCCTCAGACAGAATTGGCTGCAGCATCAATTTTCTGAAGACACCTCCACCCAAGGGAGACACTTATGGTTAGACTAGGGAACAGGTATTTGTAAGACCAAAAAACACATGATTGTTCTGTGAGAAATCTGGCTGTCACCAGATCTAGGTCACCAACCATATGGTAGAACTTAAGTAAAGTTAATGGCTTGGGAAAGAGTAACAAAACCTAAGGAGAAAGTATATTCACAGACTGATTTGTACTTCACTAATTTCCCCAATTAATAGAATGCTTAGGACAATTTAACCAGAAAGAAAGCAGATTCTAGCTTTTTGTCATCGGAATGGCTAAGAAAAAATATTCAGAAAAGGTAGGGTTAAAAAAATTTAAAAGATGCCAAAGAGGCATCAAAACATAGATTTGCAGATGATTGTTATTTTTAGCACAATCGCAGCCTGTCCTAGTACTTACACCTAGGTCTGGTCTGTATTTCATGCAGTCTGCTCTGAAAGCTTGTCACAAAAGATTATTATTCTGTTTTAAGAGCACAGCCCAAGTTTCCTTGCAGGGAAGGCTAAGTTCGGATCGCCTCCTTCAGGCTGCAACCTTCTGAGCATTCCTGCAAAATGCCGACCCAGTCTTCTGACCCCCCATGCTGGGCTTCTAATAATAATAATTATAATAATAATATCAATGACAGTGTATTGAATACTTACTAAGCTGCACTTTCCTTGTGAATAAATACATATTCACAAGTATATATAAATATGTATGTTACATAAACATTCAAGTATATGTGAATATAAATAAGAATATCTGAAAACTTACACATACACACAAGAAGTCTTCAAAAATTTATGGAAAATGTGTATTATGAAAATATGAATTTCAGAAATTTTTGCACCAAAGTAAGCTTAATTCCACTTCCATTAACTTTATGTAAAACTAGACAAATATTAATGTGTGAGGAGTCCTTGCACTCCTCCTCTTCCTCCTTTCCTCATATAAGCAGAATGCTGTTTTATCCTTTCTGTGTTTGTGACTTATGTGGGTTGGAGCAAGGGTAGAGGGAAGGACTCAAACCACCCATGACAGGTTGATTGAATCATGTTGGGAAAATAGATGAAAGGGACAAGAAAGATACAGTAATTCAATCGAGTTTGCCTCAAGGTGTTTGGGTTAGGGCAGGGGATTTAAGGGCAGCTAATTTAGGAAATGAGACGTTATGAAATACCCTGCCCCTGTCATAAATCAAGCCTTTCCCGTCTCCCCCCTCCCGTCTCCCCCCTCCCGTCTCCCCCCTCCCGTCTCCCCCCTCCCGTCTCCCCCCTCCCGTCTCCCCCCTCCCGTCTCCCCCCTCCCGTCTCCCCCCTCCCGTCTCCCCCCTCCCGTCTCCCCCCTCCCGTCTCCCCCCTCCCGTCTCCCCCCTGTTCTCTTTCCCTCTCACATGCACTGCCACACTTTTTAATCTTGCTTGGTTTGATTATTTTGGAATATTGGGAAAGTATTGCTTTGCATTGACTGTGCTTAAGCAGGTCACAAAGCACTTCAATGATGTAAGAGTAGTGGTGGCTTACACATTCATTATCTTATGTAATGTTCACAAAATCCCTAAGATTGACTTTTATATGTCTCCCACTTTACTGATGGCAAGACTGAGGCTTCAAAACATGGTGTCTTGCACAGGCTAGCAGGAACCTACTTCCAAAATATGAAGGTTTTATGGAAATATGAAAGTTTGTGAGAAAGTTGATTTAAAATGTTTATTTTGGTGCAAAACATTTTGAAATCAACGCATAATTTTTTTCCTAATATACATTTTCCATGAACATTTTAGAGGGGGATTTAAATACGCATGGATTTAAATTCTTTTTGTACCAAAATGAACTTATCTTTTGATTTTTCCACAAACTTTTTGAAGTACCATTGAATGTTAACATTTTAATGTCTTTCATAATACATAAAGCATTTTACTACATCAACAAACTGGAAGATATTAAAGATTTTTTTGGCACTGAAAACTTATAAGCTTGGGAGACTGGAAAATTGTCAGCAAACTCATACTATGTGTCTACTTTGTGCATTCACTGCTTTATCAGTTAACAATCATCTGAATCATTTTACTTAGAGTTATAGAGAATTCACTATTAGTCTGGCATATACAAGTTTTGTTCTTTTTTACAGGAATTTTCTTCTTTGCATATATGGGATGGTTTAAACTTGAACATGATCATTGAAACAAAAGTATAGAATCTCTTACTGGTATGCACAGTGTTCTTTAATGGACATAAATAATTGGGATGGATTAGAGGAAAATTTAAAATGGTTTGCTATGCAAATATACATTTTGCTTTTATGAATACAGTACAATATGTAAAAGAATAATCCCAAATATTGAGACTTCTACAAAAATCAGACCTTTTATAGATTTAAAACTTCTTCCTGACTGTTTAGAAATGATAAAAGCGAGCATTAGCATACTATATGTGGAGATACTCTGAATCTTTGCACTTATAGCATGGTTCCTGTGAGGTATGAGCTGTTTCCCAAAATAAAGTGGTATCACCAGAAAAGGGGTTCAAATCAGAAGCATAAAAGCTAACACCAACAGAGCTCTGGTTACATATCATATAATTCTCTCTGTCCTTATATATATTGACTAATAGAATCATAACTCTTTAAGGTTGCTACTATTTTATCTATTTTATGGATTAGAGAACAGGCATGGTAGATTATGTGATCTGATAAAGACCATGCAGCTAAGAAGTGCTAGAATGAGGATCTGAACCCAGTTGGTTTGGCTCCTGAATCCAGAGATTTTAATGTATACTCTACTAATCGGTAGGTAGCTATCACGCAAGCCAAGTTGGTGTCCCAGATGGCCATGAATCTGTCTCCTTCTACCCTTGTCCCAAGTAACTTCTCCTTTCCACTTCTTAAAACTCTTATTCACTGGCATCCAGTTTAATGAAGTTACTTACTTTTTTTTTTTTTTTTTTTTACTTTTTATTCTCGGATTCTACCTGCCCACCTAGTCTGGGAATGTGTGAAGAGAGGCCATGTATTATGGTTCGTTTGTGTCTCTAGAGAATCTCATACTTGATAAGCAACTAATAAACAAGTCAGAAGAATATTGAGATACTGGATGCTTTAGAAATTAGGTTTTAAGATATGGATGATTATCAATTTGGGACAGGATTTCATTGCATATAGGAGGGAAAATAAGAGTAGCTTTAAAAAGGTCAAGACTTTTTCTCTCACCTAGAGATTTAGAGAAAGTCCAAGGTTGAAATGGTAGCACTCTGATATTTCCAGGGACGCACACTCTTTTCTTTGTGCTTTGCCATCCCTGGTACTTGGCATCCATCCCCAAGTCAACTTCTTGGTTGGATATCACACCTGCATTCCAGACAACAGGGAAGAGAAAGACACTCCTCTGTGGGAAATTTCTTTTAAGGAGACTTCCTGGATGTCCCAAACAATATTTTAGCTTATCTCGTTTTATGGAACTTAGCATATGACTACATCTGGCTGCAAGGATGGCTAGGAAATAGACTTATATTGAGTACATTAAAATGCCTACCTAAAAATCAAGGCTCTAACACTGACTTGCAAAGGAAGAATGGATGGTAGATAGGCAAGTAGTTGACTTTGCCACTGAGAGAAAGGAAAATAATCCTTGGTCAGTTTCCTCTTAACAACCTTTTATTTCTCATGAAGAAATTTTCTATTTATAGCTCATACAAGAAATTGAAATATGCTCTGAGCGAGTCACAGGAAGTACAGGATACTTAGAGTAGTCTGGTCTCCATGAAAGTGGGATATCAGGAAATATCCCTGCACCATTGTAAGTCACCAACAGTACTTTTTTTCATTTACTGAGGTTGCAAAGACAGGGGCTTTCCTGCCATAAAATAAATAGTCTTGACATTTACCTTGATGAATGTGTATAACAGAGAAATAAACACAAAAGTGCTGTTTTCTTTAGTTCTTTTCAAGGGAGAGAGACATTTGGCTGATCACTTAGATTTTATATGGTAGCTTTAGATGGTAAAGATAACTTGTAAAGTTCTCTTTTAAATCAGAGTCATCATCATTTAAAAAAATCATCTATTATTTTTCACTTTGTTTCTGTGTGAGAGCAAACTGTTGAAACCCTTACTTAATGTATACTAAGCTGATCTTCTGTATATTAAGATAATTGAAAATGAATTTTGATGTGAATGGAGGGGAGAGGGAGTAGGAAAGGGGAGGGTAGTGGGTGGGAGGGATGGTATGTGGGGGAAGCCATTGTAATCCATAAATCGTACTTTGGAAATTTATATAAAAATTTAAATAAAAGTTAAAAAAAATCAGAGTCTATAAAATATCATGTTCTAAGGGCTACTACCAAGGTTAGTAATCTCAGTTGTTTCTAGTGGCAAGACTTTGACATAGGGTTGAATGCCAATTGCCCTTTCATTACTAAGGTATACTATTTATGTTGCTGAAATAAGAAGCCCAAGACAACTTTACAAAATGAATTAGTTAATTTCTTTCTCACATACAAGTCTCATTTGAATGCTCTAAGTTGGCAGCAGCTTTGGTTCACATGTTCATTCAGGCACGAAGTAACAGTTTCTTTAGTGGCTATCTTTCTAGTCAACTTTGGAACAAACCAAAGCTTAAGGCAGATCTCTTCTCAAGCCAATGAGGAAGAAATTCTCACATTATTTTCCTTACATTCAAGTAATAAGCTTTATATATGGCTTCCAGAGAATCTGGCAAGTTAATTATAGCTTGTGTCCAGGAAAAAGAAAAACTGTATTTGGTCAACAGCTACTTGTGTTTATCACACATTGATGGACTGTTATTTCTGCCTTCATCTGTTCTCTGTGCCTTGTAATCTAGTCCCTAAAAACGGCAAAGAGGTCTTCTGAAACAGTCAATTTGATCACACTGCTCTTCTGATGGAATTTCTGATAAACAAAGTGAGTATTTCTTGCCTCTATCTACCAGGCATGACATCCCTATGGCCTACAGCTTTTCTTCACACTACCCTGTCCATTGTTGTACCGGGTGGGTTTGGCCACATAGACTTTTTTAAAATGTATTTTGAAATCTTTACTTAATGTATCCTAAACTGATCTTCTGTATATAAAGAGAAACGAAAATGAATCTTGATATGAATGGAAGGGGAGAGGGAGTGGGAAAGGGGAGGGTTGCGGGTGGGAGGGACGTTATGGGGGGGAAGCCATTGTAATCCATAGCTGTACTTTGGAAATTTATATTCATTAAATAAAAGTTTGAAAGCAAAAAAAAAAAAATAAAAAAACAAAAAATAAAAAATAATAAATATAAAAAATGTATTTTGAACTTGCCAAGCTCTTTATTTCTTAAAAGCTTGCACATTTTCTGTGTGCTGGGTCTGGAATGGAATACCTGAGATACGCTGCTGCTGCCTTTTCATCACTCCAGTTTCTTCTCAAACGTGCCTGCATGAAGGTCTTCCCTGATCACTTCTCAAGACTAAGTCATTGCACTCTTAAATGCTTAATGTTTTCTGAAAATTCCTTCTTTCATGCATTTACCAATTTATAAAGTTTTTTGCTAAATGTCTGTTGCTACTGAGTTGAGTGAAAGATCATTGTAGCTAGAGCTTCCACTGCTTTACCCAAATCCACAGCCCTTCCTGGTGGGTTTGAAGTCTCAGTAGTGTATATTTCTATTAGTCTCATGTGTTGTATTTTGTCCCCATATTTTGTAACCCAAGGACAGGGATGATGTCTTCTCGTTCACTTGTATCTTTAAATTCCAACTGAGTTGGGCTTATTAAATAAATGTTCAAGAAGAAATGCAGAGTTTAAAAAGTGAATATGGATAAGGGGCTAACCTTACAATCAGAAGTCTGGATTTTACATCACTCCATGTTCTAACCTTATGAGATTTGCCCGTGTGATGTTTAAATCAGAGCTTTCAGAAAGAGTAAGGAGGTAACTTCTCTTAAGTCCATACATAACTTTCTTTGGCTGTGCTAAGTATTTGAATGTATAGAATCTGAAACAAAATAGCTAAACTTTAATTGAATTCTGTAGGTAAAACATTTTTGTTTTTTAATACTTATAAACTTGCTTCAGAATAGACTTTAATGTCTGCTGTCCCATGGCTCATGGACATATGAGGTAGTTTTCTGCTTTCTTAAAGCTTGACATTTAGCCCTTGACTTTGTCTTTCTGTGCTCCCAAGTGCTCTTCCTAAGTACCTAGTAAGTGGTGGTTTTTTTGAATTGGAAGACTTACGGCTACTTAACATAGTGGGTAGATTTTGTGAGCTGCAATTGTTGGAATATCTTAGTAGAATGCCTGTTGATGCTATTACAAAGAGGATCCTAATAAGAACTTCTCAAGTAATTCAGCAATAGTAAGAGTTAACAATTGTTGAGCATGGTAATTAGGAATATTTTGGGGGGTAGTTTTAACTATTTCAACCATCTGTGCTTGCAAGTAAAGTATCCAAGACTTTTAGACATAAAGCAATTTGCACATCATCACTCAGAGGTGAACTCGGGATCTGAACACAAATCCCATCCTCTGAAGCAAAGATAATTTGCCTTGTATTAGTGGGCATTAGAGATGGCATTCAATGATACATATGTTATGAAATATTAAGCTTAGGAAATTGCTAAGGTACCATTCACAGCTGAAATTTAATATTCAGAATATGTACCAGTCATGTAGTCAGAATGTGTGCATAACCAATTCAAATGAATGTGGCTAGTACGTCCTACCTCATGTGTGCTTCCTGAATATATCTGACCCCAAATACCCTTTAAATAGCTGCTGCTTCCTAACAGCATGCTCCAAGAACCTCTCACTCCTAACCAGTGTGGTAGGATTGAGTGGTATCCACAGAGTAGGCCTGGCTGTCAGGTATGGAGTCAACATCCAGCAGGTAGCACAGAGTGACCTCAAGGTGACAAAGGGGTCTGTATATAGTGGGCTGTCTTCTTCATGGGAGAGATTCCTTTCTCTGCTAAGTCCTGAACTTTGATATCTTTAGTCTCCATGAAGCATATTTTTCAGACTTGTCTAGTGTTTCTTTTTTAAAGATTAATTTAATTTATTTGAAAGACAATGTTACAGAGAGAGGTCGAGACAGAGGTCTTCCGTCCACTGGTTCACTCCCCAGATGGCCGCACCGGCCAGAGCTGCGCCGATCCAAAGCCAGGAGCCAGGAACTTCTTCCGCGTCTCCCATGTGGGAGTAGGGGCCCAAGGACTTGGGCCCTCTTCTACTGCTATCCCAGGCCATTGCAGAGAGCTGGATCAGAAGAGGAGCAGTTGGGACTAGAACCAGCACCCATATGGGATGCCGGCTCTTCAGGCCACAAGGCTTTAACCTGCTGCACCACACTGCCAGCCCCTTGTCTAATGTTTTTAAGCTTACTTTGTAATAATGTTATTACTTTGACTAGAAACACTAACTTTCCTGAAAATCAAGTGTTTGGGGAAGTTCTATATACTACACGTGCCTGCACCTTGCTTGTTTTCACCATATTATCTCCATCCATCCAAATTCTTGGCATTTTTCAAGACCCATTCCAAGCTTCTCCCTAGAAAACTCAGACTCTTGCTGCTATTGAAGTATCTCACAAGTTTGTTTCTTACTGTATTGAATTTCATATCAGACTTGGATGCAGGATCTCTATGCCCAGTGTACCCTGCATAAGGACATACAACTGAGTGAATAAGTGGAGAATAAAACTCGGGCTTCAATCTCACCATCAACCTGGTGTCCTGACTCCTTAACTAGGTCAGACTTTTTTCCACTAGCCAAAATCCCAGTTGTCATGATCCATGATAAATTCTCACTTCCACATTGTCCAATAAGGAGACAAAGCAGGTTTCCATGCCCATCATATTACCAGTACCTCATACAGTACCTGGCACATAGAATATACTCAATAGCTATTCACTGAATTACTGAATAAATGAAATAGTGACCAAGTGACTTGCCTGAAATCACACAGAAATCAAATGGGGTGCTTTGAAATAGAGCAACCTGGGAAGTAGCTGCCAGGGCAAATGGAACTGAAGAGATACAGAACCAGAAGGGTTCACAGCTTTTGACTGGTAAGCCCCCATGACCTTTATGAATGAGTGAATATCCTGGGCTGTCTTCCTGCTCAGTGGGCTGGGAGCAGGGAATGAATGGCTATAGCAATGTCTGCCAAACCACCAGTGCCTGCTGAAACACCACATCCCAGTGGCTCCAGTCAGGTCCCACCACATCACAACTACACAAGTAGACCCACTGTTTTTCCCATTCCATCCTGAGACTTCTGATGGGAGAAGTTTAGAGGAAGGGAAAAAATACTGTTGCAAGCAAGAAGAGTCACATTTCCAGTATTTTTGTTTCTGTGCACTGTAATAATTCATGAGGTTTTAACATACTGCTTGTTACAGTGGCAATTTTGTCTTCTTACTGTGAGGGCACCCGTTAGATCAACAGAGACAAGGTAGGCTGTACCCACACCATTTTAGGGTGAGCATTTTATTATTTTGCCACTGTCATCTTTATGAGTCAGTAACAGAAGAAACACTTCAGGACTAGAGCTCAGGTCTCCTTTCTCCTGTGCCTGGGCAAACATGGAAAAATCTATAAAATTGCTCTCAGAGGTTACTGAGAAATTAATCTAGCAGCTTCCTTCTGGAGGTCAGAGAGGGGGGTGTTTTGGCAATGAGTGAATGAGGTCCTTGGCAGTAGGACAGCCAGTGTCAGTCTGGGTTTCAGGCTTTTTTGTGAGCTTTACTTAGGCACATGGTGGGAAGAGAAAAAAATACAAGGGGAAAGAGGGTGAACCAACGGCAAAGGAAGACCTTTCTCTCTGTCTCTCTCTCTCACTGTCCACTCTGCCTGTCAAAAAAAAAAAAAAAATCACATTCCACACATTCCAGGTCAGGAGCACTGGGGACTTAGTAATAATCTTCAAAGAGGGATGTGATCTAGGTGATGATTTTCACTTTGGATTTGGGTTCTGAGGCTCAGAGGCTGAGATTAGCCCAAGGTTACCTGGGTGCTAACGTAGCGAAGTATAAACTCTTGTCCTGACTTGACTCCAGCAGAGAAGGACCACAAAGGTAAGAAGGGTAGCTGGCACCCTGCATATTAGCACTGAATTCCTCTTTCATGTCCTGGGGAGAGCTGGCCTCTGCACAGGCTGATTGAATAGGGCTCCAGGTGTGTGGTTTTCCAACCTCACCAGTGGCCAGCACCAGCTCATATTGCTCTGGGACCTTGACAATAAGCTCCTTATAATGTAAGGGAGTGGTTCTGGGCTGAAGGGAAACAGTACATTTGCGTTATGCAGCACACACAGCTCCTTTTGTTCTTTCAGAGGCAAAGCAAAGATCCAACAGTCAATTCAACCTGTGAAAAGGTCAGTTCAATGAAAATCATTGAACTGGTTGATTACATTTTCCACTTTTATCTGTTACTGGCATTATTTTATAAAAATAAGTGCTATCTTGATCCTGTTTATTTACTTGGCAAATGACTGTCATGCACTGGGTGTGACAGGTTCTACTGGGGACTCAAGTGTCACAAATGGGTGCCTACCTTCTTATAACTTGTCTCTTCTCAGCAGGTTGTACTTTGAGAATGGTAGTTCTAAAGTCATTTCTGGAGGAGCAGCCATTGAAAAAAATTACGCATTTTATCACTGAAATTTTTAAGATTCTGTCAATTTAACAGGAATAAACCTCAATTTAGTTCATTTTCTCCATTCCTTCATATCCCCTTCTACTCCAATTTCCTTTATCTTTTGAATAAACCCATGCCAGATTCTCTCTCTCTCACACACACACACACACACACACACGGTAATAACTACA
Organism: Oryctolagus cuniculus; assembly: GCF_051225735.1. Lineage (NCBI taxonomy): Eukaryota > Metazoa > Chordata > Mammalia > Lagomorpha > Leporidae > Oryctolagus > Oryctolagus cuniculus. The sequence goes on along the minus strand of NC_142880.1, from coordinate 66,803,266 downwards.
GAAATGAGGAATTTCCAGTTTTAATAAACTTACTTGAATTTCAGAATTGATACCATTAGAAAGAATGCATACCTCTACTTTTGGTACAGATATGAGCATTGCAACGTCCATGTTCAAATTATTTTTATTTTCAATTACGTACTTGGGAGAGGGAGGCCTGTAATATTATGCAGGTATTGGGAAATTGAGAAGTCTGAATCTGCTCTGGGTTTTAAAGTCAATTTAAATAATTTCATAGCTTCCAAGGGAAGGAAACCAGGTGGGTCCCCTGGGCGGGGAATCTGGGTAGTTGGAAATCTGGGTATCTCTTGTACTGGGGACTTCTTACTTTGTTTTGGTCATCTGGCTCCTATCACCTTTGCCTGGCTTGTCCTACATGATCCTCTTTCTCAAGGTTCTATGTGGTTTCCTTGGTCTTTTCTATGTAAAACAAACATCATGAGATTAGTGCCCATCATAGGCCAGTAATGGGAGAGTGACTTGAAACTGGAGGTGATCACAATCCTATTGTTCCTCTACATTTCTAAAAATAAAATGCACCTGAATGCTGAGATTAATGATTAATTACCTTCCAAAACCTTGCCTCTGCTAGAGATTTGTAGGCAATATCCCAGCAAGACAGCTTAGAACAATGAGACCTCCCCCTGCCAGTTTTAATATATAAAAAAGTTGACATTTATTCAGAAAATCAAAAAAAGGGTGATCGGATTTTATTCTTTAACTTTTATCATTCAAATAAAAACTTAAAGATCTATAAATGGGCTGCTAACAATCCAACATAATTTCTAGTGAATATTTTCTTTCCCAATTCATTTCATGTTGTATCATTTCCAGAATTTCTCTATGAAATGATCTATGTTGACATGGAATTTTAGGATTTTTTAAAGATTTATTTATTTGAAAGAGTTAAGGCCTGCACTGTGGCTCAATAGGCTAATCCTCTGCCTTGCGGCGCCGGCACACTGGGTTCTAGTCCCACTCAGGGCACCAGATTCTGTCCTGGTTGCCCCTCTTCCAGTCTAGCTCTCTGCTGTGGCCTGGGAGTGCAGTGGAGGATGGCCCAAGTCCTTGGGCCCTGCACCCCATGGGAGACCAGGAGAAGCACCTGGCTCCTGGCTTCAGACCAGCGCGGTGCACCAGCCATAGTGCAGCAGCCATTGGACGGTGAACCAATGGCAAAAGGAAGACCTTTCTCTCTGTCTCTCTTTCTCACTGTCCACTCTGCCTGTCCAAAAAAAAAAAAAAATGTTAAACAGAGGAGAGGCAGCAAGAGGCCTTCCATCCAGTGGTTCACTCCCCAACTGGCACCATCTGAAACCAGGAGCCAAGAGCTTCTTCCTGGTCTCCCATGTGGGTGCAGGGACCCAAGGACTTGGGCCATCTTCCACTGCTTTCCTAGGCCATTGCTGAGAGCTGGATTAGAGGTGGAGGAGACGGGACTCAAACTGGCGCCCATATGGGATGCTGGCACTGTAGGCGGCAGCTTTACCCACTACACCCCAGCAACAGCCCCTAGGATAAATTTAATATGAAAGTGATTGTGTCATGTGAAATCTGTAACCAAATTCAACAAGTAATAAGTAATGTGTAAGAACTTTTAAGTCTACATATCAAGAATTTTGTAAACTCAGGGTTTTTACCTTTCTTTCAAAATTTTATTTGCTTTCATTTTATTTGAAAGGGGAAGAGCTATTGCCATTGATTTCTCAACAATGTTGCAGTGGATTCGTTTCTGAGAGGAGCAGCGTGGTGGGGGCAAGAGGCACGGAGTCACCACACAGACCCCGGGAGTCGGGTGAAAGCAGGCTTGAGGCGAGCAGCCCGCAGATTCATTTATTACAGTTGGAACTACATCTTATATAGCCAAGACCAGCCAATCTGGTCAAGGGGTGGTCTATGCCCCAACCAATCACAGCCTGTTGCCAGGCAGGCTCCGTTGCCAGGTGGGTTTCAAAGCCGTTCCTGAGTAACTGACACTCGCTTGCCAGTGGCCACCTTGGCATGGCCTTCTCATTCCACCACATTTCCCCCTTTTCATTTATTTTTGAGCAACGGGAGGCATGAATCTTGGCCATACCATTGTTGACCCCGTTTCCATGTGGTCTGCGTATGCAGCTGTGCCTGTTGTAGGTTGTCCCCCAGGGGATCTTACCCATTATTGACTAACCAGCGCTCAAATTGAGAGACCACAGGATTGCTTGCTCAGATAGGGGTAGGAATGAGGAATAATGCTGATCAGGAATGGCATGACCGCACACAGGCTGTGGGCCATTTGAGTGGCTGACCAGAGCTAGTGGGGTACAAAACAGTAATAGGCATGGCTATGGGCAGTTTCTCAGGGTAGGATGATAGGGCAGGTGAGCCTGCTAACAAGTCGAAGTCTCGGTCTTGTTCAGCTGGTTCTGGTTGGCTGTCAGTTGCAGGCTTGATGTTTCTGGCTGGTACCCAGATGGGCTATTCGGCATTCTCTGGAAAGACACAAGCATATCCTCGACCTTTGGTTAGCAGAGGATGTGGTCCTTTCCATTCTCCTGTCAGGGGGGTCTTTCCACCTAACCATAGGGGCTGGGGTCTGGGATGGAAAGGATCCCCAGTGCTTATAAGCTGGGCTTATCCCTTGGGAATCAAAAGTAAGAAAATTGATAGTGAAAAGGACCTCAGTCAAAGCAAGCTGTGGGTCTGAGGGCATATGATTTTTTTTTTTTTTGTCTTTGTAAGAGATCTTTAATCGTCCTATGAGTTCTTTCAATGATTGCCTGTTCCTGTGGGTTGTATGGGATACCTGTGGCAGACTGTATGTTCCAAGATTTCAGGAAGGAATTACATTCCTGTGATGTATACGCTGGCCCATTATCAGTCTTTATGGTCCAGGGGACACCAAGGACCAGCATGGCTGATTTAACCGCCTTTATCACATTACTAGCTTTTTCTCTGGATTGGGCTGTTGCAAATACAGCCTTTGAAAAAGTATCTACCACCACATGGACAAACTTAAGTTTACCAAAGGAGTTGATGTGGGTGACGTCCACTTGCCATAGCTTATTAGGAGCAAGGCCTCGCTGGTTCACTCCTGCTTGTTGCAGTGTGCCTAACGGGGTGAGGGGTGCACAATTCTTGCAAGAGTGCACTAGGTGTTTGCATTGGCTCATTGTTAGCTCCAGGAAAAGCAATTTTATGCTGCTTGCTGACATGAAATTTTTGGTGTAAAATACGGGCTTGTTCTAAGTGTCCGAAGGAAGCCGTGTTGCAGGAGATAAGATGATCAACTTTTCTGTTGCCTCAGAAAATAAAGCCAGGTAACCCAGTATGTGATCTTACGCGTGATATATACCATGGGTATTTTCTGTTTTCAGTTAGCTCTTTAAGTGTTGTGAACATCAGGTCAATTGGCTTATTGGTCGGGTTAAAGACTGCAAAAGGGATTGTCTTTGCTACCTGTACTGAGTATTTGCTATCCGAAAATATACTTACCGGTCCATCTCTATTGCTCTTATTTCTCCCGACTGTACTGATCCCCCATGGGGTTCTACATGGATCTTATCTTTTTCTGTTAAAGATTTGATCACTATTCCAAAGAGTGACTTGTTGGCATCCGTAAATGCACATGATGCCATTGGTATAGGTTGATTAGCAGGGAAAGCATGTTTTGGATAGTCTATTTCTAAGGTTTGTAGTGTCTGGAATAGCCTGTCTGCTGGCAGGTGATTGTCAATCTGTCCTGGAAAATTTATCATTAAAGTGTGAAAGAGTGTGCTATTCTGCATCAATGTCAACAGTTCTAATTGTGATAGTGGTAGGACCACTATGTCTGGCTCTGTGTTAAATATTTTATTGGTATAATATCTTAAGTCCCATCATAAGGATGGCATCTACTTTGTTTACTATTTTAGGACAATCGCTCCAGGCTATGTGCACCCAAAAAAGTGGTCTGTGTTGTTGCCAAATAACTCCTAAGGGGCCCTCGAGGGTAGATATTGTTATGGCAAATAGAGGCACCTGAGGGTCATATCTAAAGGTTTTTAAATTTGACAGCTGGGTGTTGATCTTTTTTTTTTTTTTTGAAATGTCTCATGTCCCTTTATTCTTTTTTTTTCTAGTGATTCTTTTTTTAATTTTTTATTTTTATTTAACTTTTATTTAATGAATATAAATTTCCAAAGTACAGCTTATGGATTACAATGGCTTCCCCCCCCATACCGTCCCTCCCACCCGCAACCCTCCCCTTTCCCACTCCCTCTCCCCTTCCATTCACATCAAGATTCATTTTCGATTCTCTTTATATACAGAAGATCAGTTTAGTATACATTAAGTAAAGATTTCAACAGTTTGCTCCCACACAGAAACATAAAGTGAAAAATACAGTTTGAGTACTAGTTATAGCATTAAATCTCAATGTACAGCACACTAAGGACAAAGATCCTACATGAGGAGTAAGTGTACAGTGACTCCTGTTGTTGACTTTACCAATTGACACTCTTGTTTATGGCATCAGTAATCACCCTAGGCTCTTGTCTTGAGCTGCCAAGGCTATGGAAGCCCCCTGAGTTCACCAACTCTGATCATATTTAGACAAGGCCATGGTCAAAGTGGAAGTTCTCTCCTCCCTTCAGAGAAAGGTACCTCCTTCTTTGATGGCCCCATTCTTTCCACTGGGATCTCACTCGCGGAGATCTTTCATTTAGGTTCCCCACCCACCCACCCCAGAGTGTCTTGGCTTTCCATGCCTGAAATACTCTCATGGGCTTTTCAGCTGGATCCCTTTATTCTAAGAATTTCATTCAGAATTTCCCAGCACTTGCAATTCAAGTGTAATAGGGCACAGGTGCTGTGGCCTTCCCAGCACAGGGCGGAGACCACTCAGGCTCCAGGCGGCAGCTGGGTGCCAGTTGGGGTCCCGGGCTCAGGGAGGCCTCTGCCCCACCACTCCTGCCTGACTCTGCTGTAGAGAGGCGCAGGGGCCTGGGAGGCGAGGGAAGACCGGGGTGCCCCCTGTGCAGCACACAGGGGCTGGCCAGGACGCAGGAAGTCAAGTACTCCAGGCTGGGGTGGAGTCCTGGGCCTCGGACAGGGAGGGGTCAGAGCCACAGGACAGGGGAGATGGGCGGGGTCCTGAGATCCCTGGGGCCAGGGCAGCAGCAGGCAGCAGGGCTGGGTCTGGGTCTGGGCAGGCGGTGCTGCTGGTCAGTGGGCAATGGCAGCCGGGGCTCTTCCAGCCCCAGCCGAGGCAGGTGCTGGTGGAGCCAGGAGCACCTCTCGGGGACAGACTGAGGGGCATGCAGGCTTGCCTAACTTCTCACAGCGGGGGGGGGGGGGGCGCACCCAGTTCATGACCTCCTGGTTGCACACGTTGAGCTGGGGCTCTCCAGGGACCAGGGTCTCCTGGTGCTGCTGGACGACCGGGCCCACCCTGCGCAGGGCTTCCTGGTACTCGGCACTGGCAAAGCTGAGCGGTTACCTCTACCCGGGGTCTCAGCCCAGGTGGAAAATCAGGGGCAGCTTCGTGTGCTCCTCCTGGGTGTGCGTCGTGACCCCTGTGACGTCCTGCCCAGGGCAGAAGTCGATGCCCTTTTTGAACTCCTCATAGGAGTTGGTCCAAGTCCACAGGTGGGCCTTGTACTGGCCGAGTGACCGCCATCAGGGTGTTGCCTGTCTGTCAGCCGGCCATGCAGGGCAGCAGGGAGCAGGTCCAGGCCGTCGATCACCCTGTCGCTGGGCGGCTTCAGGCCCGCGAGGGCCAGGCTGGTGATGAAAAGCTCCATGAGGCTGCCTGGCTGGTGGCTCACCTGGCCTGCTGGGATGTGGCCGGGCCACCAGGCGATGGCAGACTCCCTGACCCTGCCTTCAAAGGTGGTCTGCTTAGAATTGTTACACCTGCTGTTGCACTCCCCAAATGTCCACAGCAGATAGGACTGATTCAAATCAGGAACCCAGAACTCAATCTGAGTATCCCAAATGTGTGGCAGGGACCCAAGTTCTTGATCCGTCATTGCTTCTCCCAGGTGCACATCATCTGGAAGATGGAATGAGGGCAGAGCCAGGATTTGAACCCAGACACTCTGATATGGAATACAGATGGCCCACACAGTGTATTCTGCACTATACCAAATGCCTGCCCTCCCTTTGCAAAGTCTCACTGCAGTCTCTAATGTGTACTCAGGAATGTACAGGAATAGCAGTTTTTCTCATTCTTATCCAGAGAAGAGGATACACCAGTATTTCTATGCATAAACTAAATATAATTTAACAACCAGAAATCTAGTGCTTGAAATTAAAAGCATCATCAATGAGAGATGAAATCCCTACTCAGAATTAGCATGGGTCTTCTCTAATTCTGATGTTGTGTGACGTTATGTGATGCTGCTAGGTGACTCTTAACCTGAGTTTCTCAGAGAATTCTTCCCTCATGTGTTTCCAAGTGAAGACAATCTAGTCAAAGATCCTTGGAAGAAACCCAGCTGATCAGCTGAAGGGTGGGGGAAACAGTTGTTCCAGAGCCAGTTTGGATGCACAGCAGATGGAAGCGTTCTGATGGGCTGTGGATTCAGAGGAATACGCAAACTTTCCTTTCATTGCAACTTGTCTTTAGGTTTGGCCAACAGTTTGGAAGGATGATTTCATAATGAAAGTATTTCATCTTCCTCTGAAAGCTCTTGGATGATTTAGATCAAAATATTGCTGTCCCAAATACTATTCTTAGCCCCTTGGTGGTGTCCAGGAGAGAAAGTAGGCAAGGATAGTAAACAAATACGTGAATGGTTTCTCTGTGTACTTGGCACGTAGAGAAATCTCTTGCAGGATCTCTAAGTAAATGCTAGACAGGTGAAAACACAACCACACTGGTGAATCATTCTGTGTGTTGTCTAAGTGTTCCTTGACTCATCAAGTACTGATAGCATAGGCTGATGTGGAAATGTTTGCAGACTCGAGCTGCAGCTATCTTCAATAAATTGCATTAGAGTTGTTTTCGTATTTTACCCTGAAAAACTACAGCCAATTCTTTCTGATTTTACTATTTTCATTTTTTTTCAAGATTTATTTACCTGAGAGGCAGAGTTGAGAGAGAGAGAGAGAGAGAGAGAGAGAGAGAGAATATCTTCATTTTGTATGTGCTGCTTCACTCCCCAAATGGCTGCAAGGGCTGGGGATGGGCCAGTGGACTTCGCTAGAAGCCAGGAGTTTCATCTGGGTCTCCCACATGGATGATAGGGGCCTAAGCACTTGGTTCACCTGCTGCTGCTTTCCCAGGTGCATCACCACGGAGCTGGATCAGAAGTGCAGCAGCTGGGACTGAATCCACACCCACATGGGCTGCCTGCACTATAGGCAGCAGTTTAACCCACTACACCAAGCACTGGCCTCCCTGATTTTATTTTATAATCTAATCCTACCAGAATGCTGAACAATTAGTTGATTCATTCTAATCTAGCAAATACATAGGTTCATTCTTCTCTCCTGGAAAGCAAATTGTTTATTTAAAACAGTTACATAGTATTTCCTATGTGCTAGGAACTGTTGAAAGTGCTTTACAAATATAACTCAATTCATTTCAGTACTGTGAAGTAAGTGCTATGATTATTCCTATGAATATAAAAGATGTTAAGCAACTTGCTCAATCTGGCACAGCTAGCAAGTGGCAAAGCCAGGGTTCTAACAGTGTGAATTGAGAGTTTGCCCTTTGGTTTTAAATCAGTGGAAGATGCCTTATCAAATTGGAATTAGGTGCCATATTTGGTATTGGCTTTTCTTTGTTAGATAAATCATGAGGCATCAAGGTTAATGAGAAACTACCCTTCGAAAGTTATGACATTGTACTTGTAATTAATTGGTGCTAAGTAAGACTATTGAACACAAGTTAAATCTATAATTTGACTCCTCAAATGACTTTGATAGATTTTGGATCAGTCTGGATATGAAGAGATGTTACTCTTAAAAATGTCTGATCTGAATTCCTTCTTTCTTCATTCCTTTTTTTTCATCTTCCTTCCTTTTTATCTTTTTCAGGACCATTTATTTCCCAAAGCACTCACCTATTTGCAATACCCATTCCTGATAAACTATGTTTTCCTTTATTATTTGAAGTAATATTAATGTAAGTCCATATTCAATTAAAACCCAATTTCATGATGTAGAAATCCAAGTCCTATGAGATGCAAATGTACAAGATTTTCATTAAATTGTTCGGCTTATACTCCTTTTATTCAATCTTTGTAATTGTACTGGGCTAAGTATATTGCTAATGTAACACAAGAAAATACCATTAGTTTTCTTACTCTTTCCTTCCCTCCTTCCCTCCTTTTCTCCTTTTCTCCATGCTCTTGCCATAGTAAACTACATTCACATACTAAATGTTTTACTCTCAAGTATCAATGTTGTCTTTGCCCTGTTCTATTTAATTTTTAGTCTCAGTCACTTCTACCCTTATTGGAAGATCATTTGATCTTCCTTAAGCAAACCTGGTAGAACACAGAACCTGGGTCCAATGGCTTTGCTAAGTGGTGTAGGTTTTCACTAGATGACATCTCATTTTTGTTTCGGTGATTGACAGTATGCCTAACACAATAGAATGAATGTCCATTTCAGATTTAGTACTACAAACATTTAGGTTGCTTAGGTACAGCCTGAGTAGTGGAATGTTGAGAGGCCTTCTAGGATGCTGGAGTAATTAGCACTCCCACAGGTAGAAGCCTTTTCTTCTAGTTCCTCTAAGTTAGTTGAAAGTTGGACTATTCCAGTCCCTGCAAATCATCTGAACTCAAGGAGTCTTTGAAATACTGTGTGAATTAAACTGGTAGTAGTTTTATCCCATACCATCTATTTTACTGTGAAATCAGTTTTTTTAAACTACCTTTCTTCATCTGTTCCTTAATAGCATATGAAGCTTCTGTAAAGCATTTATTTGTGTAGAAAAATGCACAGAATGTTGTAGGGTAGAAGTTTGGGGATGATACAAAAATTAAGCAATTTCTGAAAAACTATTAGACTAGGTTAGAGACTGTTGTGTTAAAACACTAAAATCATTTGCTAGGGCTTTCATAATAAAATGCTACAGGCAGGGTTGCTTAAAACCAAAATTTTATCTCTTTTGACTCTGAAAATGAGAAGTCCAAGATCAGACTGTTGGCCATTTTGGCTTCTTCTGAGCTTTCTCCCCTTGGCTTGCAGATGGCCACCTTCTCAAAGCATTCTTACCAGGTCTTGTCTTTGTGTACATGGTGCCCTTGGTGTCTTTCTGTATCCATGTTTTCTCTTTTTAAAAGGACCCAATTATATTGAATTAGGGCCAACTATAAAGGTCTAGTTTTAATTTAATCTCCTTTTTGAAGACTTTATCTCCAAATACAGTCACATTTTGAGGTATTAGAAGTTAGAGTTTCAACATAAGAATTTGTGGGGGACACACTATTCAGCATACAATGAACACTTATGGATAGTGGTTGCAATAAAATACTTTTTAATACATGTTTGAGTTTATAAGAAAAACATAAATTCCTGTCAGAGGCAGAAAGGGATTTGAAAGGCAGAGGAACTGGCTTCAGTTTAATCCATAACACATTGGAATGCAAGATGTGAGAGAGGGATAGACTTGGGTTTTAGTGTCTTCACAGTGATTCAGTACAAAGTGCCTGAATCAGAGGTTCCCTAGAAAAGGGACCTAAGAACCGAGCTCTCTAAATATTGATGGCAACCTTGCAGGGCTGCTGTCCTAAAATATATTCACTACCTGGTTTAAAAAAATAAGATGTTTATGTCCTGGTTTTGAATGGATTTTAAAGAAATGTGTGCCATGTGCCTTCAGTGTGGCATTGGAGCCCAAAGTTATACTTTCCAAGTGATACTTCAAACCCTAGACTGAAAAACTAACAAAAAAATTATCCCCAAGTGAATGACACTTGAAGTGAATGGAGGAAGCAGTGCCAAATTGATTGGGAGCAACACTGCAAGAATCCAGATACCCAAAGGAAAGGAAGCTAATGTTTCCTTAGGGAAAGCAATACTTGCTTAAAATAATCTCCTAATAAAAGTTCCAAAACATATACGGAAATGATCTTCCATGAATCTGAGGCAGCAGACCCTTTTAAGTTGGCTTGGATGAATAGTAATTTTAAAACTTAATCAACAAATCATCTGAAAAGAGACACTAGCATAAATATATATGAAATTACTAAAAGGATTAAAATAAGGTCTAGAAGCCAAAGGGGAAAGATTAAAATGGCACTTAAAAGAACAAGGAAAATAAAGTATTTAAAAGTTAAAACTTCCATCTATAGAAATACATTTCACTGAATTTAAAACACTATAGAATTAAATAGATTAGACAGAGCTGAAGAAATTTAATGAACTAGAAAACAGTTGAGGAAATCAACCAGTCTGCAACACCAAGAGAAAGGGATAGAAATAGGAAAAATAGTCTAAGAGCTATGGAGAATAACATGAGAAAATCCAAAGTAAAGATAATAGGATTTTTTAAGGAATACATAGCAAGATTAAGGAATGGACAATATTCAAAGACATCATGGATGAGAATTTTCCATGTATCATTAACAACATGAACCCTCATTGAGTAAATCCCATGTGTCCTGAGAGGGAACGCAAAAACCATATCCACATGGAAACATATTACACAATAACTGAATAACAAGAAATCCAAAATTTTAATAGCCACAAGAGAAGAAACATTGCTATTTTACAAAGAATAAAATCAACTGGAAGAATTCTCAATCATTAATGATCAGAAAAGAGTGAAATACACTTTTAAAACACTGATATCGGCCAGCGCCACGGCTCACTAGGCTAATCCTCCCGCCTTGCGGCGCCGGCACACCAGGTTCTAGTCCCGGTTGCCCCTCTTCCAGGCCAGCTCTCTGCTATGGCCCGGGAAGACAGTGGAGGATGGCCCGAGTACTTGGGCCCTGCACCCCATGGGAGACCAGGATAAGTACCTGGCTCCTGCCATCGGATCAGCGAGGTGCGCCGGCTGCGGCGGACATTGGAGGGTGAACCAACGGCAAAGGAAGACCTTTCTCTCTGTCTCTCTCTCTCACTATCCACTCTACCTGTCAACACACACACACACACACACACACACACACTGATATCATAGTAGTCATTGTAGAATTATCTAGATAGATTAGTATAATGAAGATACAGTAAAGACATTTTTTAAAAAAATGAGCGAGCTGGTCATTAATAGATCTTGATCAAATAAACTACTTTAAAAAGAAAACTTCAAGGGAAAGGGGGAATTTAAGAAGTACTGGTGAGACCGGCATTCCCTGCCCATCGGCTGCTTTTCAGAAGAAGTACTGGTGAGTATAGAAATGAGCTAATATATGAATCTAAATGAACATAATCAAATTCAAAATAATCTTTCTTTTATGATCATTATAAGGACACAAAAGTTGAAAGTAGAATCTATCTTGAGAAATAAAACATTTAGACTAGATTATGGTTCAACTGTAATCTACCAAGCCATCTAAGAACATATAAACCCTATTTCATCAAGTGTAAAACTTAATAGTGATAATCTATTTGGGAAGAGGATTGAAAGCTAAGTAGAAGTAAAATTGGAGACAATAATAATGTCTAAGGTAAATGGGGATAATCAGTTTTGTTATACCTTTTTCAAAAGAAGAGTGAAAATTTTAATGTTAGACTGTCAAATTAAGTGTTTTGTTAAAATCTGAATGATAGAGACTGAACTAGAAAAAGTATACATGACTTCCTAACCTATAAAAGGAATGAGGGAAATAAAGCAACTATGGTTTATAAAAAAAGGCAGGAAAGAATGACAGGGAAAGCACAACAGTTTAAAGGCAAAAATGAGTCATTAAGAATGAATCAAAATTCACTGATAAAATAAATGTAGACAAATTAAAATGTAGACAAATTAAAACCAGAAAGAAAAACATTCAAAACTATCAAAGACCTTAACACATACTTCATCAAAGAAAATATCCGGATGGCAGATAAGAAGTAAAACATGCCCTGCATCATATTTTAGGGAAATGTAAATTAAAACAGCAGTGAGAAGGCCCGGCACCGTGGCTCACTTGGCTAATCTTCCGCCTGCGGCTCCAGCACCTCGGGTTCTAGTCCTGGTTGGGGTGCTGGATTCTGTCCCAGGTGCTCCTCTTCCAGTCCAGCTCTCTGCTGTGGCCCAGGAGTGCAGTGGAGGATGGCCCAAGTCCTTGGGCCCTGCACCCGCATAGGAGACCAGGAGGAAGCACTTGGCTCCTGGCTTCGGATCAGCACAGTGCACCGGACATAGCAGCCATTTAGGGGGTGAACCAATGGAAGGAAGACCTCTCTATATTTTTCTCTCACTGTTTGTAACTCTATCTGTCAAATAAATAAATAAAATCTTTAAAAAAAAACAGCAGTGAGATATCACCTCACACCTATTAGAATGGCCAAAATCAGAACACTGACGACACCCAGTGCTGGAGAGGGTATGAGCAACAGGAACTTTCAAATGAGATATGGGAAATCTCTGTATGTTCTGTTTGCTTTTGCTGTGAACATAAAATGTATCTAAGAAATGAATCTATTTTTAAAAAGGAAGATTAAAAATTAACATCTTCATAAAGACACAAAAAAGTTGAAAGTAGAATCTATCTTAGAAATAAAACATTTAGATTAGACTATGGTTCAACTGTAATCCACCAAGCTATCTAAAAATATATAAGTCCTATTTCATATAAACTGTTCTGGAAGAAGAGAAAAATTAAAAGATATACTAAGTAAATGCTGTCAAAAGAAAATTGGTATAGTCATACTAATTTTGTACAAATTGTAATGTAAGGCAAAATGTGTAAGAGAAAAATGTTTGCTATACAATGATTGAAGGAACAAGTACCAAGAAGCTCAACAACCCCAAAACTGCAAAGACCCTTCAAATTATCCTAAAATGAAATAAAAGTTTATTGGATTCTAACAACTAAACTCACAATTTTAGTTCAGGAATATTTCTAGCATAATTCTAATATTCATGCAGTTATAAAATTAGCAAGGCAATTATGATTTGATAAAATAAATTGATCTATAAAATATAGAATCATATCTCCCATTGAAATTAAAGTATATTTATTATTTTCAAGAAAACCTGAAATAAATGTAAATATTAACTATATCAGTTCACATAGCAAATTTCAATAAATATCAGGTAATAGGTACTGTATATATCATATTCCTTAAAAACAATGGAAAAATTAATAGTGAAAATACAGAACAAATTTTGAAGGTAGGGAATTAAAATATAATACCTACAACAAAAAAGTAATGGACAGTAAAAATAGATATTAAAACTTGTGTGATGAAGTTAAATTGGTCCTTAGAAATTTATAGCCTTTTATGCATATACATATCAGAATATAAAAAACCTATTAACTAGTCCTCTTACCCAAGAAACTAGAAAAATAAAAAGAAAATCCATATTGTGCCAGTTAATAATTGTCATGGAGTTGAGATTTGGGAAGTGGAGAGAAATTCTGTCAAAAGGGTTATAGTTTTACAAGTTGAAGAAGTTACAGCAATATTACCATGGCTAACAATACTGTATTGCGTACTTGTATTGCATACTTTGTATGTCATAACAAAAAATAGAAAAGAAAAATAAATGGCAACTATGTGAAGTGATATATAAATTAGATCGATTGTGATGATTGTTTCACCCTGTATAAAATATGAAAATACTACACATATACCTTAAATGCATGGAAATTTATTAATACTATCTCAATATAAATGGGGGAGTGGGGAAAAATTGAAACTAAAGGAAAAATGGGAAAAAGATAAGAACAAAAATTGATTAAATACACATCAGTACATATTGAATCAAAAATCAAAATTTATTCCTTCTAATAAAGTAGATGAATCTGTAGAAAACTTGATCAAAGAGTAAAAGGAAATGTATAAATGCTTTTAACAGTGAAGAGAATGGCATAACTATTGGCGCAGTAGCATTTTTTTTAAAGAATTATTTTATTTTATTTGAAAGACAGAGTTACAGAGAGAGGTAGAGCCACAGAGAGAGAGAGAGAGGTCTTCCATTCCACTGGTTCATTCCCCAAATGACCACAATGCCCAGAGCTGAGCTGATCAGGAGCCAGGAGCCTCCTCCAGGTCTCCCATATGGGTGCAGGAGCCCAAGGAGTTGGGACATCTTCCATTGCTTCCCCAGGCCACAGTAGAGAGCTGGATCGGAAGTGGAGTATCCAGGACTTGAACCAATGCCCACATGGTATGCTGGCACTGCAGGCTGGGGCTTTAACCCGTTGCAGCACAGAACCAGCCCCATGGCACAGTAGCTTTAAGAGGGTTCCATGAACTCTTTGTCAGTCTGTTTGAAAAGCTTAATGTTTCAGTAAACTAGCATTTACTGAAAATTAATCTATTAGAAATGGAAAATCCAAAAGGTTATAATCATAAAAAATCAGACTTCAGACATTGATCCTACTGGAGGAGTATGGCATTTGGACTAGACTATGTTCCAGTTATAATCTCCCGACTCATCAAAGAACAAATAACCCCTTTTTCATATGAACTGTCCTGGGAGAAGAGAAAAAAATTAAAACGATAAATCAAAGTCAGATAAGGCTGATGCCAAGAATCCAAGACTAGTTTAAAATTAGAAAATCCATTAATGTTATTCACCACATGAACAGATAAAAAAGGGAAACAAGTATTTAATCATCTATCAAATACAGAAAAGGCATTTATAAAGTTGAACTCCCATTCATAATTAAAAACTCAAAACGTTTTAGCAAACTAAGAATAGAAGAAAGATCCTTTAGTCTGATAAATCCTGATTTATCTACCAAATACTAGAACTAACATTTTATTTAGTAACAAAAGAGACTTTCTCTTTAAATTATGAAAAGGGCAAAGATATGAGCTATCAGTACTACTATCCAGGTCTGTGTTAGAGGATGTGCTAATGTACTAAGAAAAGGAAACACACACATGTCCAAATATATTGGAAAGAAACAGTTTCATAGCAAAGCAAGCTATAAGATATCTGAAGATATATTCAGCAAAAATAATTTATAGATAAAAGTGCAAAGATCTAGTAGAGGACATAAAATAAGACTCGAATACATGAGGAGAAGTATGATGTTGGAAAGTAGCAAGTTTTTTTTTTTTTTTTGAAAGTAGCGAGTTTTAACATCAAAGGTGACAGTCCTCCCAAAATTATTGTTAATTAATACAATCCCAATTGAAATTATAATGTTTGTCAATAGCTCTAACTAATGTATTCCAAAATACATATGAAGGAATGGAAATCCAAGAGTACCCAGAGCAATCTGACAAAGGTTGAGACCCAGCCTACCCAGATTTGCAAAGGCAGTGGCTGATAAATGTTCCCAGGTCACAGAGCCTAGGGAAAAGGCAAAACTAGGATTTAATCTTGGTTTGTGTTGCTGCTAACTCTTACTGTTACTTCCATACTAGGCTCCTCAAGAATATTTCAGACATATTTTGAAGCCGTTTGATGGGATTGGAAAATGGAGAAGGTGCATGTAAAAGAGATAAGAAAATTATTTATAGGAAAAATCAGGCTAAATAATTTGCTATTGATGAAGGAATCACAGAATTCTAAAAGACCCTAAAGAATAATATTTATGTTCTGTTATCTGTAATGACACAGTAAAAATCAAAGCTGTGAAGTACACATTGAAAGGCAGACATTTATAAATAATTTTTCAAAAAATAATATTTGTTTGAAAGGAAGAGTTATGGGGGTGGGGGGAATCTACATAGAGATTTTCTATCTACTGGTTCACTCCCCAAATGGCCACAACTGCTAATGCTGGCAGGCCAAGGTCAGTAACCTGGAGCTCCTTCTACATCTACCACATAGGTTCAGGGGCCCAAACACTTGGATTATTTTAGCTGCTTTCCCAGGCACATTAGTAGAGAGCTGGAATGGAAATACAGCAGCTGGAACTTGAACCAGTGCTCATATGGGATGCTGGCATTGCAAGCAGTGCTTTAGATAACTCTCAAAGCAAGGTGGATACAGTGCATTTTATGCACTAGAAAAATACACAAATATGTGTCTGGGAGAATCTAGGTTGTTTATCCCTTTATGAGTGATATTGAGAATGACAGTAAATATATGAAGAAAAGCATGTCATTAATTCAAGCTTGTTTTATTAATGGATAACTAGCACAGGCATCTCATGAGAAGTTTCCTTAGGACATCTAAGTTAATTTGAGTCTGAATTTATTTTCTAGAGAGGTAAAGAAGGACAGACAGAACTACCATCTGCTGGATCACAGTGCAAATGCCTCTAATGGCTGTGGCTAAGCTGGAGCCAGGAGCTAAGAATTCAATCCAGGTCTCATATGTAGCAGGCAGGAACCCAGTTACCTGAGCCATCACCTCTGCCTTCCAGAGTCTGCGTTGGCAGTAAGCTGGAAACAGGAGCACAGTTGGGATTCAAACCCACACATTTTGATATGGGAGGAGAATGTCTAAACAATTAGACTAAATGCCTATTCTCTGATTTTTAAAAAATTAACTGAAATTAGAATGTGCATATATTTAAAGTTTTCATTTCTCTGGTTTCTACCAAATAGTGTATTTTTAAGGATATATTAAACATCCAACACTATAGTTCTCTATAGACTGTTATAAGAAGTATAACTCATAGACCACAACTACCTTTAAATTGCAAAAAAAGTTTCATATACTGGCTCCCTCCCCTAATGCTTGCCACAGCCAGGGCTGGATCAGAGTGAAGCCAGGAGCCAGAAACTCCAGAGTTCTCCAATGTGGGTGACAGAGACCCAAGTACTTGAGCCATCACCTGCTGCATCCACAGTGTACATTAGCAAAAAGCTGGACCGGAAGCAGAGCAGCTGGACCTCAAACCAGGTACTCCAATCTGAGATTGAGGTATTCCAAGCAGGGCTTTAACCCACTACCCAACATCCAGCCCTAAATTAATTCCTTATATTCAATTATAGATATATGGTCCAGAGGACAATTAAAGGAATTAAAGTTGAGAAATGTGGAACTAAAATAAACCTTACAAAAGAGATGCACAAACAGAAGTTAAGTAGGGAAGAATTTAATTACTTTGTTTCAATGCTTGGAGCCTCAATGTTAAGCATATTTTGCCATTTTAATGTTACTGGGAAACAACTTCGCAGGCAGTCAAAGAGCAGATATTATTACTGGAAGTGTGTCCTGCTCATGTTGGGACAGTAGAAGGTTATCAGGGGCCTGCTTGGTGGGTAAGATTCAACAGAGAACTCAAGGGAAAACCATGCCAATCCATGAGCGTAATGGGTGGTAGGATTCCTATTACTTGTAGTGTCTCATAATGGAGTTATTTGGCCACATGGTTGCAGAGAAAAGCTGCCTGACAGAGGTGGCATAGTGATGATAACCAATAAGTGGCCCACAATGCAAAGGTGATAGGACTAAATTACAGGGTGGAGGAAAAACTAAAATGCTGAAGAAATGTCACTTTGTATCTGTGTTCTGTGCCCTGGGTAATTGTCTCCAATTATGCTGCTTGCAAAGATAAATTCTCTCCCTGAGCATTAGAAGTGCCTCTTGCCACAGAGAAATCAAAAGAATTGAGTTGCTAAGAATGGCAGGCTTGGCAGAAACCAAGCCTTAGAGGTATAACCTGTTTGCTGACTAGTTGGTGAAGGGGTTTGGTGGGTATGTGCAGACAGTTTAATTTCTTATTACTCTTTACATTCCTAAAAGAAAATGTGCTTATCATGATCTTGTTTCATGTAGCATTTGAAGGTGATTGGTTTGGAGGGGTGAGCAACCCTGAAATTGTGCTAACATATCATTAAATTGTTGTCTACTTTGGACTGATAGCCACGTGATTCTAAGAGATGTCTGTTTCTAGGCTAAGGAAGAGTTAAACAGACATAATAGATTCAATTCAAATAGGTCCAGTTGAGTGACTTGCAAGAGTTTCCTTCAAATTCCTTTTGCTATGTACTCTAACATATTCAAAATACTTTTTTGTTCTATGAATAGGAAGTAGATATAAAAATGTAGCTCATTTAAATCTCAAATTACAACTGTGGACTTTATTTTTAACTTTTTAATTTATACATGTATTTTACTTGAGTCAGAGACACAAACAGGCAGACAGAGACAAAGAGAGCGAGAGAGAGCGAGATCCCATCCACTAACCTAGTTCCCAAATGCCAGCAATGACCCATGCTAGACCAGGCTGAAGTCAGGATCCAGGAACTCAATCTGGGATTCACACATCAGTGGTAGCTATCCAACTACTTGAGCCATCACTTGATGCCTCTCAGCATGCACATTAGCAGGAAGCTGGATCAGAAGTGGAGCCAGAACTCCAACCCCCACACTTTGATATGGGATGAGAATATCCCAAGTGGCATCTTAACTGCTGCACCAAATGCGTGCCCCCAACTTTACTTTTAAAAAACATAGGGTATACATTATCAATAAAATATTTGAAGTATATTATGGCAAGAATAACACACTTGACATGGAATAATTAAAGTAGATAATTATGGAAAAGAGATGAAAGGAAATTCTGTGTATCTCTAACATGGGGAATTATTTAGCTACTAAAGGAATTTTCTATAAAAGCTCAGAGAAAAAATTCTAACAATAATCATAATAGTTAATGAGTTGAGACTTAAGCACTGTGCCAAGGGTTTACCATGTATTTAATTTGCACACTAGCCTATTGAATATGTTTGAGCTAAGATATTTTCCCCATTTTTACATATAAAGAACCTATAGAGATTTATAAAGAAACAGTCATGTAGGACTTTAATCACTGTCATACAGTTAAGAAGTAATGAAACTAGGCAATCCATTTCTAGAAGCCAGATCATTGTCTCTGGTATGATAATTGGTGCAGAATGATTTCAATAATGAGATTATACTGTTGGAAGACATAAGAAGATTTTGCCTCAATCTCAGTATCTTTAAAATCACTTCACAATGAACACGCGGTAGAAATGTTCTCTACAGGACTGGCATCGTGGCATAGCAGATTAAGCCACTGCTACTCCACTTCTTATCCAGCTCTGTGCTAATGTGCCTGGGAAGGCCACAGAGGATGGGCTATATACTTGCGCCCCTGCCTCCCATGTGGGAGAACTAGATGGAGTTCCAAGCTCCTCGCTTTGGTGTAGCCAGTCCAACCATTGTGGCCATTTAGGAAATGAACCAGTGGATAGAGGATCTCTTTCTCTGTTTCTGCTTTTCTTGCTACCACTCTGCCTTTCAAATTAATATGAATAAAATAATTTTTAAAAATTTATTTATTTGAAAGGCAGAAATACAGAGAGAGAGAGGAGAATGGGAGAGAATCTTCCATCTGCTGGTTCACTCCCCAAATGACCACAATGGGTGGGACTGGGCCAGATCAAAGCCAGGAGCTTCATCCAGGACTCCCACGTGGGTGCAGGGGCCCAAGCACTTGGACCATCCTCTGCTGTTTTCCAAGGCACATTAGCACAGAGCTGGATCAGAAGTGGAGCAGCCTGGATTCGAACCGGGATGCTAGTGCCGCAACCAGAGGCTCAGTCTTGTAAAACAGACCACCAGCCCCAAACAAATATTAAAAAAAAAAAAAAGGAAATTCCACCTACTGTTGTCCCCAAATTCTGACTATGTCTTTGTGTCATAGTTTACCTGACTTGCCATATGACACGTTACCCTCTATTGGAAAGAAGATATCATGTCACAGGACAGGTTTTAGATAGTCTCTTAGCACTTTGATGGTAGTGAATGCATTGTGTAGTATTTCTGATGAGATCCTTTTTATTCCCATGAATTTTTGGACATACCAGTGGTAGAGACCTTTGACTGACTCGGGGATTTTGTGGCTATGAAATCCTGAGCAGAACTAGGAAGGGGGGAGGACGACTCTTATTGCTGGCTACATTCTTCTAGTTTCTTCCTGGCAACCCCAAAAGTGGGATGCCTCAAAGGTTTACTTTTGCCTCCCACCCTCTGCCATGCTTCTGACGTCATAGTTCTAATCCACACACAGAGAGAAAAGGGAACTAATGGCAACAAAATACAAAGCCCATTTTCTCGTAACCAAGAGTCGTGGCCTCAGCCATTCTCCCACGATAGCAGAAGGGAAAATGCTGCTGCTTGCAGCTGAGGCTTGGCCTTGTTTCTGCTTCCTGATCTCCATTTAACTTTTGTGGTGTAGTGGCTCATTGCTTGACTGTGAATCATAAGGAATGACAAAATATTTTGGTGTCCTATTCTTCTAAAAATTGATGAATGATTCACTATCACCATTGGAATAGCAAACAATTAGGATGGTTTATGAGTAAATTTGTTTTCAATGGGTAGCTAGACTGGAAGGTTAGGGAGGCCTTATTGAGGAGGGAAGCAAGAAGCCACGTACTAGTCTACCTTAGGAACCCTTAATCTAGTTTACTTCATAAACTGAGGTTACATACTTTTCAGCTTTGGCTTTGGTTCAGTGTCTTAGAAAATGTCAGGCACATAAATACTAAATATGAAGCATGATTTACCAAAAAAAATTCTAATATACATTTCCTTGTTTTCAGTTTCTTGGTTTGTAAAAGATCCTAAAGGCTTTTTCTACTTAGTACCCCTCTGCTTCCGACAGGGTTGGCACTTCGCCAGGATGCCTTTGAATTTTCCACCCAAGTAATTCTAATGGCTGCACGTGAAGAGCAGACCCCAGGGCGTGTGGACTGGTGCATTTTTCAAAGTAGCTTGTTACAAGAGAGGAAAGTATTTGAAGCCTAATGTTTCATCTTAAAAACAAAAGCAAAAACAAATGTTGCCCTCTTCTCAATCTGTGTGTGTGTGTGTGTGAGAGAGAGAGAGAGAGAGAGAGAGAGAAAGCGAGCGAACGAGCAAGTGAGCAAGCAAGAGCGAGACAGAATTTTAGATGAACATAATCTCTTCCACTTCTAATACCAGATAAAACTTGGTGTTCTGGAAATAATACAGCATGCATATTGCAGTGGCTTCCAGAACACTACACTGCCACGTGCATATATAGCAGTTTGAACATAATATCCCAAGCCATTCTAGACAGAATTTTTTCATGTTGTGGTGAAGAGGCAATTTTGTCATTGGATTATTTGGTAGAGTTTAATTTCAGACATCTTAATATTCCACTTGAATTCTGAGAACCAACACATAGATAATTCTGTTCTATTAGTACTGAGATAAAAAATCAGTTAAGAATACATTCTTTTCTTTAGCACAAGTATTCTTATCTCCAAAGACCTGCACAGTCTACTAGCCAACCTGACTTGTGCACCAGAACAGGCACCCCCTGTAGGCAAGTTTCTCTGGCCATGCTCTCTGGGTATGCATGGCCATCTTGCCTGAATATCCTTGGAAAAGTCCCATCACCACAGGTTTGTGTAGCACAGATTTGTACCACGGCTTGACAGCTTGATGATGACAATTATCTCCTAACTGTCAGGGAAAAGGTCTGCAAACTCATTTGTAACAATTAGCCGTTAATCAGAGATGAACTGGATTAATGTGTTGTTCTGTTCCAGAATTTTTTTCTCTCCCTTGGGATTTCTCCAAGAATTCCTCAGAGACCTGATTGTCCCCTTCCTGTTGATTCTGCGGTCACTGGTTCTATCATCTTGTCTTACTGGGTAGAACCAGAGGCAAGACAGCCCTTTTTCAGTCTGACAGCAAGGCGCCTGGATCCCCTCTCTTGGTATTGAGTCAGTTCTTGTTATCTACAGCCAGGTCTTAGTTCCCAAGGTGGGAAGGAGGAAGCTGAACTAGGAGTTCAGCTGGGCCTCCTGAGAAGACAGGATGAGTCATCTTACCCAACTAATGCAATGGGAAAACTCTCTGTCATGCAGGCCTTAGCAATGGAAGGACCCCCAGCAGAGTGGCCATCCACTCTGGATTGGAAATGAGCATTTTTTCCTGGGACCTTTAGGTGACATGGGGTGGGTAATAGCAACACTTGTCATTGTTAAAGAGCAATATAGTGGTGTTGGCACTGTGGCATAGAAGGTTCAGCCTCTGCCTGTAGTGCTGGTATCCCATGTGGGTGCTGGTTTGAGTCCCGGGTGGTCCACATACGATCCAGCTCCCAGCTAATACACCTGGGAAAAGCATCAGAAGGTGGCCCAAGTGCCTGGGCCTCTGTGCCCATATAGGTGGTCTGGCTATATCTCCTAGCTTCAGCCTGACCTGGCCCTGGCCATTGAAGCCATTTGGGGAATGAACCAATGGATGGAAGATTCTCTCTCTCTCTTTCCCCCATTTCTCTCTATATATCTCTGCCTTTCAAATACATAAATCAATCTTAAAGAACAAAGGTGATTCAAAACAAATAATAAAAAATATTCATGGAGGCCGGCACCATGGCTCAGTAGGTTAATCCTCCACCTGCGGCACTGGCACATCGGGTTCTAGTCCCGGTCGGGGTCCTGGATTCTGTCCCGGTTGCCCCTCTTCCAGTCCAGCTCTCTGCTGTGGCCCAGGAGTGCAGTGGAGGATGGCCCAAGTCCTTGGGCCCTGCACCTGCATGGGAGACCAGGGGAGGCACCTGGCTCCTGGCTTCAGATCAGTGCGGTGCGCTAGCCAAAGCGCGCCGGCCACAGCGGCCATTGAAGGGTGAACCAACGGTAAAGGAATACCTTTTTTTTTCTCTCTCTCTCACTGTCCACTCTGCTTGTCCAAAACAAAAAAAAAAAATCATGGGAAAATGGCAGGACCAAGTCATTACTTACCAATAACAACCTTGAATGTAAATGGACTAAATTGTCTAACTAAAAGATACATATTGACTGAATGGATCAAAAAGAGAAATAGCCATATATTTTACAAAATACCATTTGATTGTTTCTTTTTTATTATTATTTGACAGATAGAGTTAGACAGTGAGGGAGAGACAGAGAGAAAGGTCTTCCTTCCATTAGTTCACCTCCCAAATGGTTGGTACGGCTGGCGCTGTGCCAATCTGAAGCCAGGAACCAGGTGCTTCTTCCTGGTCTCCCATGTAGGTGCAGGGGCCCAAGCACCTGGGCCATCCTCTACTGCCTTCCTGGACCACAGCAGAGAGCTGGACTGGAAGAGGAGCAACCGGGACTAGAACCTGGTGCCCATATGGGATGCTGGCACCACAGGCGGAGGATTAATCAAGTGAGCCACGGCTCCGGCCCCATTGTTTCTCTTGATTACTGTAATCACCCAGGAAGGCATGTCTCCAGAGGAACAGTAGTCATTTTAGTGTTCACCACAAATTTGAGAGAGAGAGAGCTTCTGGATCTTCCTGAAATGTCACTGCCATTGTTCTTGTCAAAGCGTACATCAGTCAGTGTTCTTGGTCTGATGATTGGTCCTGGGAACTATCTTTGTTCATTTTGAACTAATAGCTCATCTCTGCTTGCAAGCTTTTCATATCCACAAAAGGTGAATTTCTCATCTTTTGTACCCTGGGGATCATTGCTGTGAGGTTAATGGAACCTCCATCACACCCAGAAACAGGTGTGCG
Organism: Oryctolagus cuniculus; assembly: GCF_051225735.1. Taxonomy (NCBI): domain Eukaryota; kingdom Metazoa; phylum Chordata; class Mammalia; order Lagomorpha; family Leporidae; genus Oryctolagus; species Oryctolagus cuniculus. The sequence continues at coordinate 66,779,774 of NC_142880.1, read as the reverse complement.
TCTACTCTTGTCTTCGAGTTCAGGTGCAGATCTGCAGGGGGCAGGGGTCTCAGGCATGCACAAAAAGGACATGATGGTCTTGAACTTTTTCAACCTTCCAGATCTCTTATGTATCCTAGTTCTCACAGAATTAACTCTCAGATTCTGAAAGCTAGTGTTTCTTTTAAATCTGACCTTATATGTCTGGCTATATACCCGCACTTTACACAGTGTCCAGCATGCCATATGTTGGGTTGTGTCACTGTTTAGTACAGAGGATGCAGAGTGAATCTGGATGGTTGGAACATTCTACTCACTTGGCCTAGATGCTACACTGGCTTCCATCTGCTTCTGAACACAGCTCTTGGGTCTGATTCCAATTCTGAAAGTAGAAGCTGGTCTGAGACCCACCCTCACTGGGCTCTGAGTCAACTAGGTTCATTTGTCCTCTTGTTTAGAAATTTCAATTTGTTCAAAGTTAATTCATTAAGCACCTTGTGAGCAGTATGTAGAAAGTTGTATTCTGGTTAGAAGTGGATTTAGAGTTAGGGAACCTTATTTGCACTACTAGCTTTTCAACACTACAATAAATACCTGACGCTGGCTACTTTTGAATGAAGAACACTTTTTTGCTTATGCTTTTGGAGGCTCACAGTTCAAGATCAGGTGGCTACATCTGTCTGGTGTCTGATGAGGGATGTGGATGGCAGTACACTTGTCGAGGATGAATTACATGGCAAGCCAGGAAGCAGAGAGAGGGAGACAAGTCCAGCTTGGCTTTCTAATGAACCCTCTCCTAAGAACTACCTTTTGAGTGCCTACTCTCAATGACAAATGGTCCAACTTCCACCTCTTTAGTATCATTAGCTTGAGGTTGAAATATCTGCATGAATTACAGAGCCAAATCTTGTTCAAACCATTCCACAGCCAAAGGTGTATGTCCTAGATAACATCTTTTTTTTCCCCTCTAGATCGCTCTAGCCTCTCTCATTTTGCGCTTGGCTCTGGGAGGCTTTGATGGAGTTCATGAATGGACTTCTTTGTTACTGAGTTTGCAGCTGGGTTTGACTAATTGAAGTACCCAACATGGATAATAGGAGAGGCCATGATATTCATTCCTCCTGATCCCACTCCGAGTTTTTTAGGGGTGGCTGACTCCCTTCACTGATGGTTCTTGTTCCTCTCATGGAAGCTTCATGACAGCCCTTTCCTTTCCTTTCAGTTTCAGGTAGCACTCCCAGCTTAACCTTTTCTGGCTATCAAAAATAATAGTTCAACTCTAACTAGCCTTGATATACTACTTTAAAATTTGTGGTTTCGCTATACCCACCCCACATGGTTTCAGACCCAGAATTTTTAAATATGTATCAACAAAAAAAACCAAAGCTCTAGGTTTTTGTATCAGAAATGACCTCAGGACTTCCAAAGTTCAGGATGACTTACCCCTTGAATTCTATCTGTTCCTTGTTTTTGTTTGACCCTTGGTAATTTTCCTTAATTTCTTGCTAGATCAGCTGCATATTTTTAAAATAAAATGTTATAAAAATATTTTTCATGTATTCCTCTTACAACAGGAGTCTTTAAAAATAATATAAAGTACATAAATTGGACACTTTTCTGCATACAGAGAATTAAAGACTACTCATTTTGAGAATTTAAAGACCCTTTCTCCCACCTCATCAGTAAGATAGCAAGTGCCTAAACTAATTATGAAAATAGAAAATGTTCTGAGCCAAGAAACTAATCCAAGTAAACTAAATCGGCAGCAGTCCAAGGATGTTAATTGTTAAAATGAACAGTAGATAAGTGAAATGATCATCTCTTTGGCGTTCAAGTTTATTCGGTTTGAACTTAGTGGGGCCACTTATTTGCTTGGGCTGATACTGAAATTGAGCGTGCTCAAAATTGCCTCCTTATATACCACAGAATTTGTGACTTGTGTGTTTAAATCTTGAGCTCATTCACTGAAAAATATTTTCTTAACTTATATAAAAATGATTAACTTTGAACCAGGCAGTTGTATTTTAATTACTTATTTCCGGTGGTTGAGTGTTAACTCCCAAATTAAACATAAGCTATAATACATGGAATGCAATAAGTGGCAGAACTTATTATCATATTGTTTACATATCAATTTGAGATCATTTGTAAATAAATGATTTTCATGGGACATCATTCCAATACTCATTTCTTTTTTTCCCAAAGAGACTAAAAATAAGAACATGGAGTACATATTTTACCACAATTTAAATATAGTTTGAACAGTTCTTAGCAGGAAACAACACAAATATTAGGGTGTAACAGGAAGGCTCTTAAAAAAAAAAAAACAATTTCCATAAGTAAAACCACTGTTTGAGGTATAGTCATGTCTGTGTGTGCCTAATGGTATGTTGTTGAAGTTTAGATAATAATAAGGTCTTTGGACATTGCAGGGGGATAACTGAGATAACTTCCTGAATAAGAAGTAAGGACTGGCAAGAAAGACAGTAACAGAGATGTGAGGTATCAAGGATGAAACAATAAATGAATGCATTCTAAGAAAAGAAGTAAATGAAATTAGCATATGAGAGACATATGCAAATTCCAGTATTCATGGCAGCACTGTTCACAATAGCCAAATAGGGACTCAGCCTAGATAAATGAAGTGGAATATTATTGAACCATAAAAAAGAATGAATTCCTGACATTACAGCCAAATGAATGGAACTGGAGATCACTATGTTAAGTGAAATAAGGCAGACATAGAAAGACAAGTACTGTATCTTCTCTCTCAGGATGTTAATGGATTTGAACTTTGAATAGTGATTATGGCTGGGGAGAATGAGGTAGAATAGAGAGAGATTAGGTAGTGGTTACCAAAACACAGTTATATTTAAGGAAAAGGTCTAGTATTTCATAGCATAGTGGTATGAGGCCACAATTTGCAATAATGCGTTATCTACTATATAAATAACTGGAATAGAGAAAGTTTTAGGTTCCAAATACCAAGAAAAGATAAGAAAATGGATAGTTTAGTTGCCAGGTTTGATTGGTTTTTGCTATGTATGTGCTGAAATACTATACTGCACTCTGTAAAAATACACATGTATTACATGTTAGCAAAATTTAAAAAACAAAGTAATTAGTAAAACATCTAAAAAGAATACAAAAGAAAAAAATTGGGAAGAGCAGATTGAAAAAGTTACATGATTGGAAGAGAATCATTATTAGAAATGAGTGGTGCCACTTGCTTTTCGTGGCCACTGTAATCTGTGCCTTCATACCTCCCATGACTTCCACAGCCAGCTTCCAGTGTCCTTTGCTCCCTTGAAGGTAGTTACACAATTCTGAGAGAAGATAAGCTCTTTCTCTTCCTCTGCTTTATTGCTTTAAGTCATCTCCTAACATGACATTACTAAATTCCTGAGGAATATTATAAGAGTTTCATTATCATATAATTTTTAGGAAGCAACTAAGAAATAAATAGAAGAATCACTCAAGTATTAGTATATACAAAAGGATGCCATTATTTAAACAATATTTGAAGGCTATGTAACACTATGGAAAAACATTGGTAATGTAATCCAAGGCATGTTATATGTGTGTCCATGATTAATGCTCTATATAACTAACACTATTGCAAAAATTGTTTATGTATGTGTATATATTTGTGTGCATGCGCACAGACACACACACATATATAGGGTGAGTGGTTTGGGGAATGTTTATATGCCTTGTATGATTTTAGGAACTAAATATCATGTAGTATCAAGGTGATGCTATTTAGAATTTTCTACCAATAGGCCCAATTGTGGTACCTATGTTCTGGTTTTTAGAAAGCAGTTTGTACATGTGCCCTGGTTCTATCAACATTCCTTAATATTCTACTTGTGATTTGAGGTTGCAAAGCAAGAAGACTTATATTGTTTTCTATTCATCCAGATCTCAAATCTCAAGACTTGGGGGAAGAGAAAGAGAGATTGGAGGGAAGAGCAAAGGAATAACCCCCAGGCCTCAAACTCTTTTCTGATAAAAAAAAAAAAAAAGATCCATCTCTTGGCAAGAAGTATTGTTTTCTGAGGGCATCAGAGAATCAAAGGCTTGTATTTCAAGGAGATGTTCTTTCTGTAGCACAAACATAATTAAGGGTAATATGTGTTATTTCAAATTCTCATTATTCATAAAAGGAAAACAAATAGTTCCAGACATGCAAGAACAAAACTAAATACATGGGCTTTAGAGGCCTCCTGGCTCTCAAATCTCAGCATATTTAATAATTGCACTGTTTATTTTCTACGTTTCATGTTCATTTTCTTCTAAGAGCAAAAAAAATAGATTTCATCTTCAGAATAGTTGGTTTCTGTGAAATAAATTTGGTCTTATACAATGTTCCTCTCCCTTTCCCAAGGCTGTTTATTCTGTTTTCCCAGGAAATCAGAGCTTCCCCTGTACTTACAGGTTCTCAGGGCTGCTGCAACTCTGTGTCTCCGTGAAGAAACCATGGGTAGGAGCTGGAATTCAGAGGTCAGCATCCAACACAGTTAGCTCCTAGAGTGGAATGAGGAATTGACTGTGTGGAAACTACATCTCCTTTTCTAGTTTTTTTCCTTTCCCTCATGATTTGTTTGACCTGTACATGACACTGAATCACCTTTGCTTCCGTTTTAGTGGATACTATTGATGCTCAGTTTTATATACTTGTCACAAGGATAAAACTTACTAGGGGGAAGTGATGGCCATAGGGTAAGCTGCCTTATACTTGAGCCCAACTTGCAGGTACCAGCCAAGGACAAAATTAGGGGCAGAATATTAAAGGCAGAAGGAATAGAAAATGCAGGAACTAAGGTGGAATTAGCTTCATATACTTGACAAGCAGAAAGAACTCTGGTGTTGCTCAAGCCCAGGCAGCAAAGGGAATGATCCGTCGTGAGTAGCCTTAGGAGACTGAACTAAAAGCTCTTAAGGCTCCTGGGAATCCAATTTCCTTTAACTTCTTAGGGAAGTCAGTGGAGGAAGAACAAGACCATTTACTGTGCAAAACATATTTTCCAAAAGATGAAGTACATCTCTGTCTTTGGTCAAGAATATCTCCATTTTCTTGGGCTGCTCATGGCCCTTGGAAGCTAAAGCAAAACAGGGCTATGAGATTTCAGATTTTCCTTTAGTTCTACCCCAAATTCTTCATAAAAGGCAAGTTTCTTTTATTTTATCTGTATTAATAATTATTCCTATTTATGGTTTATAGTGATATTTCAATACATGTATACAAAGTGAACTGATCGAATCTGGGTAACTGGTGTTTCCCCTTCTTTGACATTGCCTTTGACTGAAATTTTGGAGCTCCTCTCTTCTATTTAACTCACAGTGATCCATTATTCATTGTGTGAGCATAGCTACTCCACCATTCCATGTAACACTAGGAACTGATCCTCTGATCTACCAATTTGGTACCTATCATCCAAACTCCTCTATCCGCCCTGTATCTCCAGCCTCTAGTAATCATTCTGTGTTCAGGTTGAGCTATGAATTTTTATTTTTTAGTTTCCAACTATGAGGCAGAACATGCGGTATCTGTTTCTGTGTCTGGCTTATTTGACTTAGCATGATGTCCCCTCTTTCCATCCATTTTGCTGCAAATGAAAGGATTTCATTCTTTTTATGGCGGAAAAGTATTCCATTATCTGCATATAGCAAATTTTCTTTGCATTTGATGATGATCATTTTGGTTGATTCCATATGTTGGCCATTAGGAATAGTGCTGCAATAAACATGGTGGGGGCAATTATCTCTTTGATAAAATTATTTCATTTCTTTTGGCCATATGCCCAGTAGAGGGATTGCTAGATTCTGGTACCCATCTGGGAAATACAAACAAAATCACATAAGATATCACCTCACCCTTGTTAGAATGGCTGCTATCAAAAAGGGAATGAATGAACAAATGAATAAATAAATAACATGCTGCTAAGGATGTAGAAAGAGAAAATTCTTAGGCACTCATGTTGGGAATATAAATTCAAACAGCCATTATGGAAAACAGTATGGACATTCCTTAAAAACTAAATGTAGGATGTATATAATGTATTTCAGTGAAATTTTTTAAAATAATTTCTAGGAAAAAACTGGACATATAACTGACATGTCCCTTTTGAATTACTCATGGGTTTCTGCTAAAATACCCAAAGCAAATACTGTTGGTAAGAGATGACATTTTTCTTCATCATCTTTGCCACATTTCTTTCGTGGATGCCCCTGAACGGAACTTGTCTTTGTTATTTAGTCATCCTTGATTCATCATTTGTCCTGCCCTGTTACATCTGTAAGGGTGATCATTATGAAGATGCAAATACAGACATTTGAATGATAGTGCAGAGTGGTGGCCTCAAAGATGACAGGGGTCAGGCATACTGTTCTCAGATACAGCATACCTTGTTTCTGGCCATGGACTTACATTTGGCTTATTAATATGTACAGATTGACTTCCAGAGTTCCCATGAGTGCTAGTAAATGACCTCAACAAGTTTTTCAAAGTGAGTGTTTTCTTAATAACAAGAAAGATCAGTTGAGATCAGTTCAGACTTTTTTCTTTGTTACAGGGCAAAGTATTGAACCTATAACCCATAATATGGGCATTGTAACACCTCCCCCAATTGGGAGGTCCTCATATAGCCAAAACTCAAATGTGCAGAATTGTGTATATCTAACATGACCTCACTCATGTGGAATCTAAAATAGAAGGTGAGAGATGAACAGTGGTTACTAGAAGCTGGAAAAGGTAGGCAGGGGAGAGGGATGAGAAAGGTTGATCAAGAGGTGTTAAGTTATACTTAGATATGGAAAATAACTTCTGATCTGTTGTACCTAGGATGAGTGTAAACAGTGATGATGTACTATATATTTCAAAAACACTAAAAGAATTTTGGATCTTTTTACCATTAAAAAGGATAATTATTTGAAGAGATCAATATGTTTGCTCTGATTTGAACATTGTACAATATATAAATGAATCAAAAATTCCAGGGAACCCTATAAATATCCACAATTTTATGTGTCAATTAAAATAATCTAAGAAGTATGTGCATCAGTGTGTATGTATGTGTATGCATGTGTCTGTAGTGTCTGTATGCATGTGTCTGAATATCCATACATGTGTATCTCTAAAGGATAGAGGCTGAGAATGAGGAAGCCCAGGAAACTCAGGAGAAAAGGCAGTGTAATGGGTAGTTCATGAATTAGAAGACGCTTGTATTCCCTCAATACCTGGCTGTTCAAAGTGTCATCCTTGAGACAACAGCTTCAGAGTACTTAGGGGTTTGTTGGAAATAAAGCCTCTCATGCCTCTCCCCAGTCCAACTGAATTAGATTTTAATGAGATCCTTGCATGATTCAAATGCACATTAACGTTGAAGTAGTATAGCCCTAATGGTCTCATATATTTGGTGTTTTGTTCTTACCTTTTAGCTGTGATAGTTAATTATCTTTAGAATATCATGTCTCACTCAGGACTGAACTATTGTTTTATCCAAAGATATAATATATATCATTGCATTTAGCAAGCCTTGTGATCATGGTGGATTTTCTTGCCCATCTCTCCCTACTGTGATATGAACTCTTCAAGGACAGAGTTTCAATTAGTCACATATACTGTTTTATTTCTATATCCTTGAGCTGCTGTGTGGCATGTATGGATACTCAATGTCTGCAAAATGCTCAATACAAGGCAGCAGGAGATGAGGCAGAAGACAGTTGATAGGAGTAATCAGCCTTGTCTTCCCTTACTGAATAGATGCTGTTAATTTAATTTTCAGCCATGGCCTCCACTTCTGCTCAGGCACATGCAGAACCTGTGTGTCTTACATACAGTAGGTGCTCAATTTCTTTTTAAATAATGACCTAGACAATATTTTCACATAAAACTTGTACCTCATAAGAATCTTCTAAGGTAGAAATGGAGATCAATGAATAAAAGCTACCTACTACATAGGTTAACTTTAGCCTGAAAGATCTATTGATTAAGGCATGGAAAGCCAAGACACTCTGGCAAAAAAAAAAAAATGACCTAAATGAAAGATCTCTGTGAGTGAGATCCCAGTGGAAAGAACAGGTCTTCAGAGAAGGAGGTACCTTTCTCTGAAGGAAGGAGAGAACTTCTACTTTGACTATGACCTTGCCTAAATATGATAAGAGTCGGTGAACTCAAAAGGCTTCCATAGCCTTGGAAACTCATGACTGGAGCATAGGGAGATTACTGATGCCATAGACAGGAGTGTCAATTTGTAAAGTCAACAACAGGAGTCACTGTGCACTTACTCCTCATGTAGGATCTCTGCCCTTAATGTGCTGTACATTGTGATTTAATGCTATAACGAGTACTCAAACAGTATTTTTCACTTTGTGTTTCTATGTGGGTGCAAACTGTTGAAACCTTTACTTAATGTATACTAAACTGATCTGTATATAAAGAGAATTGAAAATGAATCTTGATATGAATGGAAGGGGAGAGAGAGCGGGAAAGGGGAGGGTTGCGGGTGGGAGGGAAGTTATGGGGGGGAAAGCCATTGTAATCCATAAGCTGTACTTTGGAAATTTATATTCACTAAATAAAAGTTAAAAAAAAAAAAAAAAGAAAACCACCATTCAGTTATCCATACTAATTGACCCAGCTCCTGGTCCCTGAGAGGCAAAAAAAAAAAAAAAAAAAAAAAAAAAAAAAGTTCTATTGATTACCTTAAGAAGTCAGATTTTATATATATATATATATATATATATATATATATATATATATTTCTGTTGGGTTTCAAATGAATTCAAAAACAATGCATCATGTTGTGATAGTTTTTGTTGCTGTAGGTATTGAGGTCAGCTTCAAAGTAGAAAGGAATGAGAAATACATGAAAGATGAATTTTTGTGTGGGGAAATATTTTACTGCTAGAGGGGAACAATGAGAATACTTGGTGTCTATCTCTAGAGGTAAGTTTATCTGCTTGGATAGTTTTCACTAGAACAAGCTTTCTCAGTCTTGTTACTACTAACATTGGGTCAGGTAATTCTCTGTTGGGGCTGTCTAATGCATTGTAATATTGTTAAACAATATCTGGGGCCCTATATCCACTAGCTGCCAGTTGCACTCCCCTTCAGCTGTAACAACTCAAAAAGTCTTCTCATGTTGTCAGATAGGCTGAACCAAAATCATGCTGCTCAAATACCCGGCTCTAGGGTATTGGCAGCACAAGAGCAGATGGGTGTATTGCTATTTCTCTTTACTTGCCAGCTAATGCTGCTGTATGATTTTCCTCTCAAACCTTTGTAAATCAAGTGTATGTTTTTGCACATTCCTGGACCTGTCCTTTTTGGAAGCAGCCCTCAGCAATGCTGTGTTGCTAGGTTAGAATGTTGCGATGCTGTTGACATTGGATTAGCACACATTGTGCACAGCAAAACCTCAGTGCATGATTTCATTTGAGTTTATGCTGATGAGGATCCAGCACCATAAAGGAGAATGTATGTCTGGTTTACAGGAAGTTGGACAGTAATTGAGGCATGCTGTATCTTTTTACAATCTCTTCTAACTATTCTAGCAGCTCCATTGCTGATCTTTAAAAATAAACTCATATGATAAAGGAGGCTGAGTAGGTTCACTATGGGAGGCAAATAGAGCAGATCTTTCTGTCCCTTGACTGGAACAGTTGTGTTCTCGGGGGATTCACTATCAGCTCATCTATTGGTTTAAGGAGAGTACCCAGAAAGTTGATAGAAATTGGGATGAATATTGAGCATCTCTGCTGCTCGGAGGCATCCATATAATAGGACTTTTCAAATTATCGTCTGTGATCTCGGATCAAAGGACTTAAGTAGGGAAGCTAACCTCCTTTACTTGAGCTTACTGTTTCTGAGATGTGCTGAGGGAAGAAGCTTTATACAATAGGAAAAATGAAGGTTTACCCACAGAGAAATTACAGTATGACTATTTTGATTTTTCCATTACAAAAGGACTAATTTCCATGTTTTACCAGCTATATTTGGTTTAATTTAATTTTGAAAAAATGTATTACATATCCACTTATTATGTCAGGTGAAATATACATATTAAGTTACAAGTGTGTGTTTTAAATTCTTGGTTCATTACTAGAAGTGTTTTTGCTTTTGCTTTGTGATGTATATTGTACATTACCTCTGATACAGAATCTTATTTTGTCCACAAAGACCCACTCACCTGCTGGAAGACAGAGGTAAGAATATGTGTCAGGAATAAGGAGTGTTCCTCTTTCTATTCAAGGCTTTTAATCAGTGAGGGTAGACAAAAATTAATGAAATTAATTATAGGCTGTCATGTAAGAAGTCATTAATGTTGAAGTTTTTTCCTGTCAGATTGAGCATCATGTAGTCACAATTGGAGAGAATTTATTGTACCCCCAATCGAGTGACTGATTTGAGAATGAATGTTGTTTTAACAATCTGTGTATTCATCTCCTCCTTTAGATTTAGAACCAGGAGCAGGTTTTACTGATTGTAACTCCTGTCAGGTCTAAGATGGTACAGACTCACCTGCAGAGCGAGTTGCGCAGTGAAGTCATAGTCCTGTACACCTTGAATCAGATTTTCAGTCTGTCAAGTCTAGAGTCCATACCCTAAGCCATGTTGAGGGATGTGTAGTACAAGGTAGCAGGAAATGGAGCTATTTAGCACTATGGAGACAGGGGTTTTGAAGGCACACTGGCAGGCAGATGGGCTTGAAAGATTAGTTATCAGTTACCAGTCTAGCACTTAGTGATGGAGTTTCAGTTAACTGGAAGTGATAAAAGGGTAATAAATGCAAGTAAATCCTTAAGAGTTGTATGCTAGGTTAATAATCAAACCAAAAGTCTTGTTAACAAAACGAGGCAGACATCAACGTAAATGAATGTCAGTATATTGGGCTGGAATCCATTCTGTATCTGATTGCTAGAATGGAATTCATTTAAGAGACTGAAGCAGGGCAATTCCTATAGAGAAGTTGAGAGAAGGTAGCTAAGGTAAAGGGAGAGCTGCAGAGGTTTGAGTCAGAACACCACCTGAAAGCTGTTTCAGTGGCCTCCATATCAAACCAGGCCACTGGCACTAGAATGAATAAAGAAGAGGATAAATCAGAGGGAAGATTTGGTGATAGAGGATTTGTACCCCTACATGGTAGGCAGCTTGACAGTATGACTTGAAGACCGAATTTGAGGTTTGTGGGGCAAGGAAGCTGAACTCAATGATGAGTTAGAACGATGATGAGATAATCAAATATGATGGTGGACATGTGAGGGTTTGTTTGAATAGGAAAGAAATTAAGGTTCATTTGGGACACTTATATTTAAGGTACCCATGGTACAATGAAATTTGGTTGCCTGGTAGGCAGACACGTTGTCTGAAATGCCAAAGTAGGTGACACTAATGTTTGCAACCATAGAAAGGCAAAGGAGGCTAAAGAAAAGAATGAGATCACCCAAGGAGTATATTGAAGTCTTGAATAGAGGTCTCTGGATAATAGCTTCATTTAGGAGTTGAAAGAGCAATATGAGGCAGTGAAGGAAATGGAGAAGGGATAATCATGGAGAAATTTAAAAAGAGTTATGTCCCAAAGGCCAAAAGAGGCAAAAATCTCAGGAAAGTCCAGTGGTATTTTTTCTAGAAAGCCTGAGCAGAAGTCACTATTTTTAATCAATGTTTTTAACTAAATGCCCACTAAGCTAGGTGTTAGGATTTAGGATGGAAGTCACAGAAGTGATTGGTGAGATTTCCTTAATAGTCATCAATGATGTTTCATAGATATTTTATATGGTTTGCAATAGTGATAGCTAATTACAGTGGGCTAAAGATGGAAACAATTTGGGATGCAGACAAATCAGTGAAATTTGAGTAGAAATGGTAAATAAAATAAGGTTAATAATGACCTTCTGTAAAATGGCCTAATCTGCCCTAAAATGCCCTAATCTACAAAAACTGATTAGTGAAAGCAGTCATTTCACCTTTGTAGCATAGCTTATGTGAACAATTTTCACTCATTGATTAGAATAAACTATTTTTATTTTTTATTAAATGGGCAGAAAGATAAAGAGACACAGAACAGATGAAAAGCCAGAGCCTGTTCACTGGTTCATTCCCCAATTGCCCACAACATCCAGATCTGGGCCAGGCTGAAGCTGGGAGTCAGGGGCTTAGCCCAGGGTCAGATCTTCTACATGGGTAGAAGGGACCTGACCACACAAGAAATCACCTGCTGCCACCCAGGGCCTCCATCAGCAGGAAGCTGGAATCAGGAGCTGGAACTGGGAATCACACCCAGGCACCGGGATATGAGATGCAAGCATCCAAGCTGGCATCCCAAATAGTAAGCCAGGTGCCTGCCCCCGAACCAAGTATTTTTATATTAATACAACTAGATGAAGTAATGGGCACAGGGAATTATAAAACTTAGATGTGGGCATGTCCTCCATTTTAGGAAGCTTACAGTACAGTTTGAAATCAAGTGTGTTCATATGGAGGGTTGTAGGCGGAGAATAAGATAATTCAGATAGAGAAAAATTAGATGAATGTGGCAACTATTAATAGAAGCATCCAAGGACGATTACTACTTTTTGAGAGGGAGCTTCACACCAGACAAACTGAATTCAGAAGAACGAAAGGCAATCACATGTGTAGACGTGCAGAAATCCATGTACCTTTTGTAAGAGAAGACTAGGATTAAGCCTTTGATAAGAGGAAGATGAGAGAGGAAGCCTCACTGTAGAACTCCATTTGTTCACATGGGAAATAGAATCATGTCACACGCCTTTTCTTCAACCCTAGAAAAGGGCCTTAAAACACAAATCTCCCCTTCATGTGCTCTCCCAGCAGCATTCCTTTGGTTAACAGATGGAAGGTACACACGGTGCCCTCTACCATGGTGTTGGCCATATTATTCACATAAGTACTAAGCTGTCAAACATGGAGGACACTTGTTGCCACAAATCAGGCATCTTAGAAGCCTCAGCACTGTCAAATAACAAGAATAGAACAGGAAATGAGAGGGAAACACCATGTGCCACACAGGCTATCATAAGCAAGCTTCGTGCTTTGCTGAAGCAAAGAGAAGAGCAGTCCTAACGGATTGAGTCAGAGACTGAATTTTTACTAAGGACATGGATATTGGATTTAAACGTCCATGGGCATGTCAAACCTTAGTCCACTGGACCTTTGTTCTGAAGGTTCTTGGATGTAATTGACTTCTTACATTTTCTTTAATGTTTATTGAACCCATAGCACTACAGAATTTGAAATGGAACTGTAGCCAAACTGAGAAAGCACCCAGAATTCATTCTAAAAATCTTTTATAAGTAATATTAGAATGATAGTGCATGGAAGTTAGCATTTATTATATAACATGTATCAACTTTATTAATATGACAGAATATAAACATTTAAGTGCTATCAAAGAAACAAGTAATTGAATAATTTTAATTATTCTACATTTGCAAAATCTTAGAAAAACTGTTATGACTTTTTTTAAAGATTCATTTATTTGAGAGGCAGTATTAGAGGGGGGCTGCTGATTGACTCCCCAAGTGGTTGCAAGGGCTGAAGCTGGGCTGATTTGAAGCCAGGAGCTTCTTCTGAGTCTCCCATGTGATTGGAGGGACCCAAACACTTGAGCCATCTTCCACTGCTTTCCCATGCCATTATCAGGAAGCTGGATTGGAAATGGAGCAGCCAGGACAGGACGGTACGCATATGGAATGCTGGTGCCTATTATGCCTCAGTGCCCACCTGGAAACTTGTTTTTAAATCATTTCACTCCTTGCTTTCCCTCCATATAAGCCTGCACAGTCACCATAATGAGTATTTTTCTAGGTGATGTTTTCTTAGTCTCAAGTGATTGTATGTTCATCTCCATAACAAAAGAACAGTGATATAAATTTTATTTTCATTTCATTGGGCTTTCATTTAACATGGCTACACTTGTTATAAGAATACTATGAGGACGGTGTGGAAAATATTTTATTAAGTTAGAAAACCAAAGCCAGAATGGTTAATGACTTGATGATCCTGCCGTGTTCAATGTGGAGGTACTGAGTTTGAACTTGAGCCTGCTCTCCCAGCACCTCCTTCAGTGCTGCTTTCAGTGTACTGTGTTGATGAAGTCTTTTAATTCAAAGGCCAATTTAGAGTGTCATTTTCTTAGAGGGTCCAGTTTGGAAGTGAATGTGTCTTGATAGCTGGCTGGATGTACCATTTCTATTTGTCAAAAAACCGTACATTGTCTTCGGTTTTTAAAAGAAAAATTGTCAATATGCCTCATTTGATGTAGAACTACAAAATAGCTATTTTAAAAATTCCTTCCTAAGTGATGCACAGTAAGAAATTATGGGAAAATAAGACATTTTATGTAACTCAATTTATGCAGCTCCCAAGAGCCCTTTACCATTTAGCCTAAAAAGTAAGCCTACTTCAGTATTTAGTCTTTTTATTTTAAATTATTTAAGTGCTTTGGTAATCGGTTATCACACATTTTCTTCTGTCTACCCCATGCTAATCAATACTTCCTAAAAGAAGGTTGCCAAACTGTACTGTAACTACCTGTGTGCATCACACATTAACCTGTGAATTCATGAAGGTGGGAACAATGTTTGGCTTGTGCTCAGCATAATAATAGCAGTTATAGCAGGTGCGTGATGGGGAAGGAATTCAAAATGTCGGAAAAATTTCTTTGAAGGAGTTGGACCACTTTATTGAAGCAAATATTTTCAAAAGAGAAACAGTAAAAGAGCTAATTTTCCACACAGAAAAGTTACTTCCAATTATCGAGTGTTTAATCAGAATGATGTGATCACAAATCACTGTATCCCTATGTTTGCATGTAAAGTATAAATATGGCATAATCCTTGCACCTACTGTCTCAACTGTACATTAATACTTGTATGATACTAAAACTATAGGTGATCTTAAGTGGTTTTTAATAAATTAATAAATGTGGTCTACCAAATGTATTAGTTTTCTATTACATTATAATCATTGCGACTATAATGGCTTAAAACACCACAACTTTCTTGTCTCCCAGTCTTGTGAAACTGTGTGAGGAAGGTTAGTTGAGTGCTCTGCTCAGATATCACTAGGAAGAAATCAAAGTGTTGGCCAAGACTACAGTCTTGCTTGAGGCTCAGGCTTCCTCGGCTAGCCTGCTGGTTGGAAGATGGGATCTGCACTTGTAAACTGAAGTTCTCTTAGCTCCTAGAGGCTGTTTTCTGTTCACTATGTTGAGAGGAAAACTTCCTTTTTGATCACAGGCCCAGTGATTGGGTTCTGCAACTTAACACACACAAGAGATAAAGAGGAAAGGGGAGAGGTTTACTTACACACACATGGTAGATGTTTGGGAGTGCTCAGTGATGAGTAATTTGCTGAATTATCAGAAATCAAAGACTTAGTAAACTTAACCAAAAGGTTGGAGGGGACCTAGACTTTCCATGGGAAGTATAATAGGTTCCATTGGGCTTTTTGATGCAAAATTAATACCTAAATTCCAACTTCTCTGTAATCTAGGTAATTTTTTAATCAGGAAATTTCTGGAATGGGAGTGAATGGCAAAGGTATTTTCAAGAGGCTTCATTGAATTGGGAAATTTTTGCCCCCCCCCCCCCGTGGTTGTTAATTGTTCAGATATTTTCAGTCTATGATCACTTTTTTTAAAGATTTTTATTTATTTGATAGGTAGAGTTATGGAGAAAGAGGGAGAGACAAAGAAAGTGATCTTCCATCAGATGGTTCACTCCTCAAATGGCCGCAACAGCCAGGTTGAGCCAGGTGGAAGCCAGGAGCCCATAGCTTCCAAATGTCACACCTGGGTGCAGTGGCCTAAACAGTTGGGCCATCCCCTTCTGCTTTTTCCAGGCTATTAGCAGGGAGCTGGATCAGAAAAACAGCCAGGACTTGAACCGGCACCCATATGGGATGCCAGCATTGTAGGCCAAAGCTTTATGGCTACACCACATAGCCGGCCTCTTTATAGTCATTTTTATACCATTTTGTTGAGCAGTTAAATCCCTTCAACTTCCACATGGGCCCTCTACAACACTGTGTTTTGCTTCTTAAAGCCCAACAAGAAAACATCTGTTAGTGCTGTCTCTTTAAAGGCTTACCTGCTTCAGTTAGACTTTCACAGGATAATCTTTCTTTAACTCATATCCAACTGACTAGGGAAATTAATTTTATTTTAAAAAACCTGGTTTCCATATAACACAATCACAAAAACAAAATACCATCATCTTCCTCAAATCCCCAAATTCAAAGGGAAGGAAATACACAGGCCTATAAACCAGGAGATGAAATTTGGGCGCCATCTTAGATTCCAAACATACCAAATGATGGGATCAGATATTAAGCCCAACACTACAAGCTGAACATCCCTAATCCAAAAATCTAAAATCTAAGAATGCCCCACGCTCTAAAATTCTTGAGTGCTGATATGACACCTAGAACGGAAAATTTCACACCAGAGAAATTTTGGTACATGCACAAAATCATTAAAAATCATTAAAGCCCTGGCCTGAAGCACCAGCATCCCATATGGGCACTGGTTCTAGTCCCAGCTGCTCCTTTTCCAATCCAGGTCTCTGCTATGGCCTGGGAAGGCAGTGGAAGACGGCCCAAGTCCTTGAGCCCCTGCACCGTGTGGGAGAGAGGAAGAAGCTCCTGGTTCCTGGCTTCGTATCCGCACAGCTCTGGCTGTTACAGCTATCTGGGGAGTGAACCAGCGGATGGAAGACCTCTCTGTCTCTACCTCTCTGTGTAACTCTTTCAAATAAATCAAATAAATCTTAAAAAAATATTGTATGAAATTACCTTCAGGGTTCCATCCTCAAGATACCTCATTATACAAGAGGGCTCTTCAAGAAGTTCATGGAAAATGTCTTATGAAAAGCAACCACACATGTGTTTAGAATGTTTTCATTCCAGGATAAATTCATCTTTTAATTTTCCATGTACTTTTTGAAGTTCCCTTACATGTGCAAAAATTTCAAACTCTGAAAATATCCCAAATCTGTAACACTTCTGGTTGAAAGCATCTCGAGTAAAAGATATTCAACCTGTACCAGAAACCATAAATATGAGGTGGTCACATTCTGTACAGTGCTGAGTTAATAAAATCGATGGTATGTGCCAGCTGGTTAAACCAGATGAGATCTAAAATTATCTATAACATGTTAAATGGAATATTGTGATTCTGAGTTCCAGAAGACTTTTTAAAATTATTTTGGAATAAGACAGGTCTCCTATCTATTGGTTCTCTTCTGGAAATGCCCATAAAAGCCGATGTTGGGCCAGGTCAGGGCCAGGAGCCCAGGATTCAATCCAGGTCTTCCACATGGGTGGCAGAATTCAATCATTTGAACCATAATGCTGCTGCCCAAGGTCTGCATTACAATGAATCTGGAGTCAGGAACTGCAGCCTGGAATAGAACCAAGGCAATCTGATGTGACTGTGGGCATCTTAGCTGCTAGGCTAGATGCTCACTCCAAGAAGCCTTTTTTTAAGATTTATTTATTTTGAAAATCCACAGAGAAGGAGAGGCAGAGACAGAGAGGTCTTCCATTCACTGGCTCACTCCCCAGATGGCTGCAGTGGCCAGAGCTGTGCTGATCCAAAGCCAGGATCCAGGAGCTTCTTCTGGGTCTCCCACGTAGGTACAGGGGCCCAAGGACTTGGGCCATCTTCTACTGCTTTCCCAGGCCATAGCAGAGAGCTAGATTGGAAGCGGAGCAGCTGGGATTTGAACCGATGCTCATATGGGATAATGGCACTGCAGGTGGTGGCTTTACCCACTACGCCACATCACCAGCCCCAAGAAGACTTTTTTTTTTTTTGACAGGCAGAGTGGACAGTAAGAGAGAGACAGAGAAAGGTCTTCCTTTACCATTGGTTCACCCTCCAATGGCCGCCACAGCCGGCACACCGCGCCAATCCGAAGCCAGGAGCCAGGTGCTTCCCCTGGTCTCCCATGCGGGTGCAGGGCCCAAGGACTTGGGCCATCCTCCACTGCACTCCCGGGCCAGAGCAGAGAGCTGGACTGGAAGAGAGGCAACCGGGACAGAATCTGGCGCCCCGTTTGGAACTAGAACTCAGGGTGCCGGTGCCTCAGGCGGAGGATTAGCCTAGTGAGCCACGGTGCTGGCCCCAAGAAGACTTTTCAAGCCAACTTTAATTCTTTCTTTCCCTGACTTGATAGTTTTCAAGCATGAAAAAGTACATACAAAAACTTAATTTTTGTTCATTGAAATGCCAATTTCTCAAATTAAGCAGTGGTGTCTATAGACCATCATTTCCCTTAATCATCCTCAAAGGATTGTTACAGCCTTTATTAATTTAACCATTGCTGTGTAATAAATTACCCAAAAACTGGTGGTTTAAAATTACACTTTCTGAATTTCCATGGGTCAGGAATGCAGGCACAGCTTACCTGGGCCCCCTGCTTCAATCTGTCAGAAGCCTACAATCAATAGCCAAATGGTGAAGAATGGGATGGGAGAAGGAGTGGGAGATGGGATGGTTGTGGGTGGGAGGGAGGTTATGGGGGGAAAAAGCCGCTATAATCCAAAAGGTTTACTTTGGAAATTTATATTTATTAAATAAAAGTTAAAGGCAAAAATTTTTTTTTTAAAATAGCCAAATGGAACAAGATCTGTTTTCAAGCTTTCTCAGTGTTTGTTGGCAGGATGCAGTTCCTTGAGTGCTGACGAGCTCAGCGCCTCAATTTCTAGCTGACTAATGGCTGGGGCCACTCTTAGGTCTTTACTTGCAGCACTTCTCAGATCTGGCAGTTTTCTCATTGAAGCACTGGAGAAAGCAGCAAGACAGAAGTCCTAATCTTTAGTAACCTGGTCTCAGTGGCCTCTCACCATGTCAGTCTTGGTCTTATTTAATTCATTAGAAGCAAGCCACAGGGTTCAGTGTGCACTCAGTGGGAGGTATGTGGATGCCAGGAGGGCAGGTTTTGTGAGAGGTCACCTTGGAAGTGTGCTTCAATAGGAGAACGACTTAACAGATGGAGGAGAAACCAATAAAAGTGTCTGCTTCCAAATAAAGTAAAAGAAAACAGACTCTTCAATTACATTCACTTATTCAGAGCCAGAGCCAGTGAGCTTGCTTGGGATAGATTCTTTGTTTTGTTTTGTTTTGTTTTGTTTTGTTTTGTTTTTTGAAAGGCAGAGTGGACAGTGAGAGAGAGAGACAGAAAGAAAGGTCTTCCTTTTGCCATTGATTCACCCTCTAATGGCCTCCGCGGCAAGTGCGCTGCGGCCGGCGCACAGCACTGATCCAATGGTAGGAGCCAGGTGCTTCTCCTGGTCTCCCATGGGGTGCAGAGCCCAAGGACTTGGCCCATCCTCCACTGCACTCCCTGGCCACAGCAGAGAGCTGGCCTGGAAGAGGGGCAACTGGGACAGAATCCGGTGCCCCTACCAGGACTAGAACCCGGTGTGCCGGCGCTGCAAGGTGGAGGATTAGCCTAGTGAGCCACAGCGCCAGCTGGGATAGATTCTTAAAGAGAGTAGCCAGGCCTTGTCTGAGAAGAGAGGACAAATGAAACCAAAATTCAGAAGCTAAATTCAGAATCAGGGAAGCAACATTAAGAACCCTGTGCCAGGCATGACGTCAGGCTATAGAAATGAGGAGCTCAGTAATACGAGTTTAACGTAGAAGCAAATTGTTCACCTTGATAATTCAGACATGATGAACAAAGAGCTGCCCTGGTTTTAAAGGCACAAGCTTAGGCTAGACTTCTCACCAATTATTCAAAGGTCATAAAGTACTACTATATTTTTATTTCAAGTTCAAATAGCAAATTTGATAGTTTAATGCAAATGTTGGCATTTGGCAAGTACTATTTCAAGTGAAATTAAGAGTCATTTAAAATAATTCTTTTTTTGCCAATTTTAGATTTATATTGTTTCCAAACTGCATACATAGTATTTTGAACAATTAATTCTCCTTTCCAAATATCTAAAGTGTGAAGCAAGCTCATGGGGTACCATTCTATACCAGGTCCTGTGCATACAACTTGGAGTCACCTAACTTAAAATGAATATTGAGGGAGGTACTCTTGGTTTCTCCTTCTGTTTACTCTGCTTATCAACAAATAATGTAATCTAGAAACAATAACATTCTTTCTCAAAATTTCAAAATAGATGACTTCCTGCCTTTAGAATTTTGTATTTTTTATTGGCCCTGTAACTATACAGTGGAAAGGTAAAACTAAGGTCATATTGGTAACAAAGATCACTCCTTTCTAGGAAAAGAAATCAAATTATATTTAATTCCCTTCCTATTTCCAAATGTGTCTTCTACAAGATTACAGAAGTAATGAATTATTTTCCTCTATCTTTATTTCACATGTCGGGAAGTGAGCATTTTGATTCCTATTGTGAGGAATTTTTAGTTATTACCTATTTAATATTAGATCATTTAATTACAATTCTTCTTAAACTAATTCTTTTATTTATTACTTTAAACACTTTGCTGTTTATGTTGAGCTACAGCATGGATTAACTTGTTCATTTAAATTAACAGTGAACTGAGTAGCAATTAATAAATCAATATGCAGCAATTTATAGGGCTATTAAAATTTGCCAATGCTGGATTTAAATTGCCAGATTTACTCATTTAGAAAGAGCTGACATTTTCTTCCCATACCATTTACTAAAGACGAATAGATCACACCAATTCGGATGAAATTAAACATGGTTTTCTGTATCTTTGGGTTACTATTCATTGTTTAAAAAACTAACAATTCTGAGTCATTATCTTTACTAAATCTTAAATGTTATGATCTGTGTGGTATCAAAGCACTAGTATTTTGGAGAATATTTTCTCTAAAAACTCACCACAGTATGTGAAATCCATACTCTTTTTTTTTTTTTTTTTTTTGACAGGCAGCGTGGACAGTGAGAGAGACAGAGAGAAAGGTCTTCCCTTTTCCATTGGTTCACCCCACAGTGGCCGCTGCGGCCGGCGCACTGCGCTGATCCGAAGCCAGGAGCCAGGTGTTTCTCCTGGTCTCCCATGCGGGTGCAGGGCCCAAGGACTTGGGCCATCCTCCACTGCACTCCCAGGCCACAGCAGAGAGCTGGATAGGAAGAGGAGCGACTGGGACAGAATCCAGCACCCTGATCAGGACTAGAACCCGGGGTGCTAGTGCCACAGGCGGAGGATTAGCCTAGTGAGCCATGATGCCGGCTGAAATCCATACTCTTAAGATTGTTTTTGATTGTTATAGTTTGATAGAGATATATAGATACACCTTGGTACATAGATATCAGTATACATAGATATAGGTATGGAATATAGACAGATATTGCATCCCTGGAGGGAAAAAGGCTTCAAATCGCTCATCATACAAAGTCACTGAAGGCTTGAGTGGGTAAATTCAGAGGTGTGTGTGTGTGTATGAGCATTTTGGGGTAAGGGAGTGAAATAAATAAAAAAATGTATGCCTCAAAGGACCTAAATTAGAAATCTGCCAATGAGGAGTAGTGAAGGGCAGCCTGAAACATAGATGGGATTGATGGTACCAAAGCAAGGTCATGAAAGAGGAAAGGTCAGAATTTGAAGTCCATCTGCTCTCTCTAATAATGTGTGTAGCATTAAGGATATGTTAATTTCATTTTAGCTGCTTAGTACATTGTGTCAAAGAGTTAAAGAGTGCTTTAAAAATAAAATTCGATCTTGAAATCATTTTTCTTTATTGGATTCCAATTACACTGTAAATGGCTTGCAGTACTTACAGACCAAACTATTATCTGTATGTTGTTAGGGTTTTTATATTTGTAACTTCTAAAAATAAGTAACTAGTCCTTGTTTTTTCTAAAAGGGAATTCTTCTAAATTCGGAAGCAAATTTCAAAGACTGCTTTTATTATTGAGAGGAACTAGTCACTTAATTTTTTAACCTAGAAACCTCTTATTTAAGTTATATGAACTTCATGCATTTCATATTTACAAATTGAGAAACAGTATTCTTCCCACCCTATCCTCCCTCCCACCCTTCTTCCTCCACCTTCCCCTATTCCCACTCTTAGTTTTTACTAAGCTCTATCCTCATTGAACTTTATACACACAAGATTAACCTTACACTAAGAGTTCAGAGTATGAAAAAAATTTGTTCCTCAACAGTCAAGACAAAGGCTTTTCAAAGTCATCAGATCTTAAAGTGTCAATTTCATTTCTATAGATTAACTTTTAGGCACGCTATTAGTTACCATACATTAGGGAATATATATGGTCATTGTCATTTTGTTACTGGCTTATTTCATGAATTATAACATATTCCAGTCGCATCCATGTTGTTCCAAATGACAGAATTTCATTTTTTTTTAAATGGGTAGTATTCCACCATATACAAGTACCATAATTTCTTTATCCAGTCTTAAGTTGACATCTGGGTTGATTCCATATCTTAGTTATTGTGAATTGAACTACAATAAATATTGGGGTACAGATAATTTTTTCATAGGCTGATCTCATATCCTTTGGGTAAGTTCCCAAGAGTGGAATGGCTGGGTCATTTGGTAGGTCTATATTCTGATTTCTGAGGTATCTCTACACTATCTTCTACAGTGGCTATATTAGTTTACATTCCCACCAACAGTGGATTAGGGTACCTTTTCCCTCACATCCTTGCCAGCATTGTTGTTTGTTGATGTCTGTATGAAAGCCATCCTAATGGGGGTAAAGTGAAACCTCACCGTGTTGATTTGCATTTCCCTGATGGCTAGTAATCCTGAACATTTTTTATGTGTCTGGCCATTTTGATTTCCTCTTTTTAAAAAATGCCTGTTCAAGTCCTTAACCCATTTCATAACTGGGTTATTTGTTGTTGAATTTCTTGATTAATGGGTTATAGATATTAATCCTTTACCCGTTGAATAGTTTGCAAATATTTTCTCCCATTCTGTTGATTGCCTCTTCACTTTACTGAGTGTTTCTTTTCAGTGCAGAAGCTTCTCAATTTGATGTAGTCCCATTTGTAAATTTTAGCCGTGATTGTGCTTCTGGGGTCTTTTCCAATGTCTTGCAGAGTTTTTCTCATATTCTCTATTAATTTCATGGTATCTGATTTTTTTTGTAAGGTGTAAGGTAGAGGTCTTGTTTCATACTCCTGCATGTGGAGATCCAGTTTCCCCAGCACCATTTGTTGAAGGGACTGTCCTTTCTCCAGGGATTCATTTTAGCTCCTCTGTCAAAGATAAGTTGGTTATAGGTGTGCAGATTGATTTCTGGAGTTTCTGTTCTTTTCCATTGCTCTTTCCATCTGTTTTTGTGCTACTATCAGGCTGCTTTGATTATAACTGCCCTGCAGTACGTCTTTAAGAGATTTATTTATTTATTTATTTATTTGAGAGGCAGAGGTGGAGGCAGAGAAAGAGAGTGAGTGAGTCTTCCCTCCACTGGTTCTTCCCAAGATGGCCACAATGGCCGGAGATGAACCAGCCCAAAGCCTGGAGCTTCCTCCAAGGACTTAAGCCATCTTCTACTGCTTTCCCAGGCCATAGCAGAGAGGTGGATCAGAGGTGGAGCAGCTAGGACTCGGACTGGCACCCATTTGGGATGCCAGCACTGCAGATGGAGGCTTTATCCCCTACACCACAGCACTAGCCCCCTGGAGTATGTCTTGAAAACTGGTATTGTGATGCTTCTGGCTTTGTTTTTGTTGTATAAAATTTCTTAGCTATTCAGGGTCTCTTGTGTTCCCATATAAATTTCAGCACCTTTTTTTCTAGATCTGAGAAGAATGTTCTTGATATTTTGATTGGTATCATATTGATTCTGTAAATTGCTTTTGGATGTTTGGACATTTTAATGATACTAATTCTTCCATCCATGAACATGAAAGATTTTTCCATTTTTGTGTCTTGTTCTATTTCTTTCTTTAATGTTTTGTAAATTTCATCAGAGATATCTTTGATATCCTTGGTTAAATTTAGACCAAGTTATTTAATTCTATTTTAGCTATTATGAATGGGATTGATCTTAGAAGCTCTTTCTAAGCCATGACATTGTCTGTGCATACCAAAGTTACTGATTTTTGTGTGTAGACTATATCCTTCAACTTTCTGTACTCTTTTATGAGTTCCAATTAACTCTCAGTGGAGTCTTTTGGATCATTTCTATATAGAATCATATCATCTGAATAGGGATAGTCTGATTTCCTCCTCCCCAATTTGTATCCCTTTGATTATTTTTTCTTTCCTAATGCTCTAAAACTTCCAAGAATATATTGAACAGTAATGATGAGAGTCGGCATACTCTTCTGGCTCCAGGTTTTAGTGGGAATGCTTTCAACTTTTCCCCATTCAATATTTTGCTGGCCGTGGGTTGTGATAAATATCCTGGATTGTGTTGATATATGTTCGTTCTCTACCCAATTTACTTAAGATTTTCATCATGAAAGGGTGTTGTATTCTATCAAATGCTTTCTTTGCATCTATTGAGATAATCATATGGTATTTGTTCTTCAGTTTGTTAATGTGATCTGTCACATTTATTGATTTACGAATGTTGAACTATACCTGCATATCAGGGATAAATCCCACTTATTCTGGGTTAATGATCTTTCTGATGTGTTGTTGGATTCAGTTGGCTACTACGTTGCTCAGGATTTTTGTGTCTATGTTTATCAGGGAAATTGGTCTATAGTTCTCTTTCTCTGTTGTATCGTTTTCTGGTTTAGGAACTAAGATGATGCTGGCTTCATAGTAGGAGTTTGGGAGGATTCCCTTCCATTCAATCATTTTGAATAGCTTGAGAAGAAGTGGAGTTAGTTATTGTAGAATTCAACAGTGAAGCCATGTAGTCCTGGGGTTTTCTTTGTTGGGAGGGTCTTCATTACTGATTTAATTTCTGTCTTGGTTATTGGTCTGTTTTGGTTTTCTGTGTCTTCATGGCTCAATTTAGGTAGGTTGCATGTGTCCAGGAATCTGTCCATTTCTTCTAGGTGTCCTAGTTTATTGGCATAGTGATATTTGTAGTAATTCCTGATGATTCTTTTTATTTCTGTGGTATCTTTTCTTATGTTCCTTTTGCACATCTAATTTTATTGATTTGGGTCTTCTCCCTCTTTTCTTGGTTAGTTGGGCCAATGGTGTATCAATTCTTATTTTTTTTCAAAAAACCAGCTCTTCGTTTTGCTGATCTTTTTTTTTTTGTTTCAATTTTATTTTTCTGGTCTGGTTGACCTGTCCATTGCTGAAAGTGGGGTATTGAAGTTCCCCATTACTACTGTATCATAGTCTAAGTCTCTCTGTATTTCCATTAACAATTCTTTTAAATAGACAGGTACACTGTAATTGGTTGCATGTATGTTTATTATAGTCACATCTTCCTGTCAAAGTTATCCCTTATTCATTACATAATGCTCTTATTTGTCTCTTTTAATGTTTTCTTATGTTAAAGTCTGTTTTTCTTAATATTAGGATGGCTACACCAGCTCGATTCTGGTTTCAGGTAGCATGGAGTTCCTTTTTCCATCCTATCACTTTCAGTCAGTGGCTATCTTTGTTGTTGACAACCAATAGATGGATCTTATTTTTTAATCCATTCTGCCAGCCTGTATCTATTCACTGAAGAGTTGAGACAATTTACATTCAAGGTGACTATTGATAAGTAACGACTTGTCCCTGCCATTTTTCCATAAATATTCCTATTGTTTATTTTGAATTTCCTTTGTACTTTTACTAGGAGATTTTTTGCCTTCATATTCTTTCATACTGATGAACATGTTTCTATGTTTTTGCCTGCAACAAATCCCTAAACATCTTTTGTAAGGACAAGTGATGACAAATTCTTTCAATAGGTCTTTATTTCACCTTCAGTCATAAATGAGAGCTTTGAATATAGTATTCTGGGTTGACATTTTTTTTTTTACTTTTAAGGCTTGGATTATATCTTGCCATTATAAACTTCTCAGTTGCTCAAATACAAGGTCAAGAATAAAGTTGAATGCAGCCATGTGCCACATATCAACAAATCATGTATATGGTGGTGGTGCCATAAGGTTATATCCCTAGTGATGTCATAGTCATCTTAATTTTAATTATACCATCTGCTGTACACACATTAATGATGTAATCACTTAATGATCCTTTCATCAGAATGAGTACCCATGTTAACTGATATATACCTGTATATCAATATTGTACTATCTTCTCATCTTATTTCTCTACACATTTGACCTCTTGTGCTTTTCAATTGAGGTAACAATTCATACACTGACTGTTTGCCTGTGAAAACACCTTCTTTTATTCATTGAGACAAGTTCTTTAGGCTTTAAATCAACCCAAAATGAAGCCAGGGGGTAAGATTATAGACAGTGTTTGAGAACTAGTGAGTCCCCATAAATCTCACCTTGGAAAAGATGACTTGAGCAATCTACAGGGAAAGCCAATCCTAGAGAATACATTAAGCTCTTGGCTCACAAAGGTAAATGACCATTAAAATTTTAAAATATTAATGGAGGAGAAGGATTTAAATTAGCAGTTAAGATGGCCATTAAATGCCTGTACCCCATATTGGGTTATATGTATTTGATACCTGGCTCCCGCTCATGACTCCAGCTTCCTGCTAATGTACGCTCTGGGAAGCAGCAGTGATGACTCAAGTAAATGGGTTCCTGCCACCTATGTAGAACACCTGAAATGAGTTCTTGGCTTCTGGCTTTGGCCAGGCCCAGTCCTTGTCATTCCAAGCATTTGGGGAGTGAACCAGTGGATGAGAATTCTATCTCCCTGCCTCTCTATAAATAAATAAATAAATAAAAAGGATTTTGATAAAGTTTTATTTCACCATGAATTTGTTCCATTTAACTGTTCTGTGTTCTACATTGGGTTACAAAATGTATTATCCTAAGACATGAGAACTAAATTGATAAGAAATGTTGCTTAGCATTTCCTTTGTTTTGTTTGAAGGAGAGCTATGGATATTGCAGTAAGAATTTGGGAAATACAGAGGACTAAAAAATTAACCACATTTTCCTTTGTTATTCTCCTAGGGTCTCATGATTCCTTCAGTTTCTACATTGATGAAGCCTCTCCAGTAGGTCCTGAACAGCCAGAAACTGTCCAGAATTTTGTCTCTGTGTTTGGAACTGTGGCCAAAAAGCTGATGCGGAAATGGCTAGCCACTCAAACAATGAACTTTACTGGTCAGCTAGGAGCTGGAATCCGTTATTTTGATCTTCGAATTTCCACCAAGCCCCGAGATCCCGACAATGAACTCTACTTTGCACATGGTTTGTTCAGTGCCAAAGTCAATGAAGGCCTCGAGGAGATCAATGCATTCCTCACAGATCACCATAAGGAAGTAGTATTCTTGGACTTCAACCATTTTTATGGGATGCAGAAATATCACCATGAAAAACTGGTCCAAATGCTGAAAGACATCTATGGTAACAAAATGTGCCCAGCGATTTTCGCCCAGGAAGTTAGTTTAAAGTACCTGTGGGAGAAGGACTATCAAGTGCTGGTCTTCTACCATAGTCCAGTGGCTCTGGAGGTCCCCTTTCTGTGGCCTGGGCAGATGATGCCAGCACCCTGGGCCAACACCACAGACCCTGAAAAGCTGATCCAGTTTCTTCAGGCATCCATCACAGAGAGAAGAAAGAAGGGCTCATTTTTTATATCTCAGGTGGTGCTGACCCCCAAAGCTAGCACCGTGGTCAAAGGTGTGGCAAGTGGCCTCAGAGAAACAATCACAGAGCGGTAAGTGTCCTCCCAGTATTGGGAGAAAAGTCCCCATAAGTCGATTGAAATGCTTACAGCTAGTAAGTGATAGAGCTGAGGTTCCTATCTGTGTATCCTAGTTCCCTTGGGATGCCATAGCAAAATAGCACAGACCAGGTGCTTGAAACTATGTAACTGTATGATCTCACAGTTAGGGACACTGGAAGTCTGAAATCAAGATGTCAGCAGTGTTTATTCCTCCTGAGGACTCTGAGGCAGGATCTGTTCTGTGCCTCGCCTACTCTCTGCTGATAGCTGACAATGCTTGGTGTTCCTCATCTTGTAGGTGCAACATTTCATTATCTGCCTTCCTTTTTCTCGCGTCACTCTGTCTCCTCTTCTTTTATCTGGATCCCAGTTCTTTTTTGATTGGAACCCACCTGAAAGATACCACCTTAACTTGATTATTGGAGAAAAGACCATATTCCCAACTATCCTATTTGTAAGTACAGGGATAGGACTTTAATAAATACTTCCTAGAACAGAGATCATTCCATAACAGTATTTTGAGTCTACATCTATTTCTCTTCTCATAGTACTCTTATTCACAATTATGTTGTGCCTCATTGATTATAAATCCCTCTGTACTGTTTGCAGAATCCTTTTGTACATTAATTCTTTGATCTGTATAACAATCCTGAGAAGTAGATGCTATCTTACAGATTTAAAAAATGAGGTTAAGCAAGTTAAATGTTTTGGCTAAGACCCCTTCAATTATGAATGATGAAACAGAAACTTGAACTCCATCCTGAAGTCACTTCCTGTGTCTTTGATACTACTTTTGTTGCTCTATAATGAAGGCTCTAGAAAGTGAGCAATCCATTGGTAAAGTCTAGCCAATCATTTACCCACAGGGCATAATTTTAGCAATTCTCAAAGATCTCTGACTCTTTCCTATGAGTGTGATGCAGATACAAAATAGTACATATTAATTATTCTTTTAAGTTGTAGCATAGGCAATTCAAATATCATTTAGAGAGAGAAAACAAATTCTTTGCAGGCTAACACTTATTTTTAATTGATATTTTGAATTATTATAAAGAGAGCATAAATGTTTGGATCCAATGTCTTGGCAGGGAAAGACAAGAAAATGAGAAGGGAGTTGGAGGTAAAAATGGTACAGGTGACTTTCTACAAATGTAGTGTGGGGAATAACAGAAGCAGAAACTTGCAGTGGGAATAAGAAAACACTTGGAAGAAACCTTTAAGCCTGGCTACAGAGAACTTGGCAATGGTGAGCTAGATAATGATGTCTAACATTTAGAGTGACTTCATCAGCACTGAGTAATGATTGATTCAGCCTGAAGAATAGATGGAGTGGAGAAAGTGAATAATTAACAGGTGCTATCTTGAATCACTGTGTTTGGGTGACATTGACATCTGATGTTGTTTGTAACCCTTGCCTGTGTTCCTGTCTTTTTGCTTTTTGTTCATTGAACTCTCTATTTAGTAGAGCATTATGCTTTTTGAGTATAATGCAAATTAAAAGTGTTATCTCAAAAAAAATAAAAAGTTCCAAGATTTTTTAAAAAATGAGCTTGAGACTGAGGAAGTGAGAAAACTTAGAAGAGGATGATATGCAAACAGTGAAAATTAGGATTATTTAGTGATTAGTTAGCTATGTGATGTAAATGGGGAAAAGAGTTAAAGGTAAGATATCAGAAGTAGAAGAGATAATGGAGGTGTTTACAGAGGTGGGGAAAAAAGTTGCAGGAACTTGGGGAAGAAGTAGGGAAGATACAATTAGGCTAATAATGAATTTAAAGTTCCAAGGGACTATAGCCATTCAATCATTAGGAATATAAGTCGCATCATTTGGAGGCTACTGGAATTGTAACAGGTAGTAAAAGTCACAAGTCATGGGAGTGGAATATTATCAAGACTTCCTTATGTTATTCAAATATTAGCTGGGACCTCTGTTTCTTTTTTTTTTTTTCTTTTTTCTTTTTTTTTTTTTTTTTTGACAGGCAGAGTGGACAGTGAGAGAGAGAGACAGAGAGAAAGGTTTTGCTTTTCCGTTGGTTCACCCCCCAATGGCTGCTGTGGCCAGTGTGCTGCGTCGATCTGAAGCCAGGAGCCAGGTACTTATCCTGGTCTCCCATGGGGTGCAGAGCCCAAGGACTTGGGCCATCCTCCACTGCACTCCCGGGCCACAGCAGAGAGCTGGACTGGAAGAGGGGCAACCGGGACAGAATCCGGTGCCCCAACCAGGACTAGAACCCGGTGTGCCGGCGCCGCAGGTGGAGGATTAGCCTATTGAGCTGCGGCGCCAGACCTCTGTTTCTTAAGATTTAGGGGCCGGCGCCGTGGCTCACTTAGCTAATCCTCTGCCTGCGGTGCCGGCATCCCATGTGGGTGCCGGCTTTTCATCCTGGTTGCTCCTCTTCCAGTCCAGCTCTCTGCTGTGGCCTGGGAAGGCAGTGGAGGATGGCCCAAGTGTTTGGGCGCCAACACCAGTGTTGGAGACCAGGAAGAAGTACCTGGCTCCTGGTTTCGGATCAGCGTAGCTCTGGCTATGGCAGCCATTTCAGGGGTGAACCAACGGAAGGAAGACCTTTCTCTCTGTCTTTCTCTCTGTCTCTCTCTTTTACTGTCTAACTCTATCTGTCAAATAAATAAAAAAAAAATTAAAAAAATATTTAAATATGATTGCCTCCCCTTTGTTGTATACCCTACATGAAT
Organism: Oryctolagus cuniculus; assembly: GCF_051225735.1. NCBI lineage: Eukaryota > Metazoa > Chordata > Mammalia > Lagomorpha > Leporidae > Oryctolagus > Oryctolagus cuniculus. The sequence goes on along the minus strand of NC_142880.1, from coordinate 66,749,366 downwards.
ACAAGGCTCTCCCCGTGATTTCTATTAATGGTTGTTGCATTCTTATGGTGTGAGCCTCCCTACTGTTGGATTATGTTGTGGGTCACTTGTCTCCTGGGATCTGGCTATGTCTCATTCTGAGACACGGAACATGTTGCAGGCCCAGTTTCGTCAGTAGTTTCAGACTTTACTGAAGATCTGAGAGACAAGGAAGATGATATAATCACAGTAATGTAGGCGATTTATGATTAAATTTCAGACTTGTCTATTAAAATCCTCTGGCCTTGGTATATTCCCACAAGTTTGTATCACATCCTCCGACTGACACTCCTCCTCCTCTTCCTTTTCCTTTTCTCATTTTTTCCCTTACCCTATGCTCAGATTTTCTTAGACACTGCATTCTTCTGTAGATTCTTATGCCTAACTATCTAGTTCTACACAGGCTCCCAAGCCCTAAATCAGTAACCTCAAAAGATTCATCAAAACAAGAAGGCTTTTTGTATAGTAACACTTTGTACAAACGGTAATTGTTCTGGTAAATAACACTTCACTCCTTCTCCCATAAGCTCAGAAAATGCACACCTAAGAATATGCTGTTAACGGGACCCAAAAGAGCTCTCAAATTTTGAGGAATCCCCGAAGGCCTGCTAGAGGTCAAAAGAGGCAGGAAAAACCCACAGAAGAGCTGAATCCAGTGCTCTCCTTTCTCTCTATGCCTCGAGTAAAAAAAGCTTCATTTTTAACTTCTCTGCATTGAGCATAATGTGAAGGCCTCTTTCATCTTCACCATTCTTCTGTGTAGTTCTGTGTTTAGGAAAACCTTTATCCATATTAGAGGCCTGCTTTGCACTCTGGCCAAGAACTGCGTTCTGATTTTACCTGGGTACAGACCAGCCTATGAGAAGCCAAGAAGAAATATCCAATGAAGGAATAATCGGTTTTCATTTCTGTCTGTTACAGTGTTATATGTACTTTGGGAACTTGCTAAACTGTGTTTGGGTTGTTTTTGCTCTAGTATATTACTATTAAAGTAGGATTTGTGGGGAATGAAATAAATCAAGAAAGTGCGAAAAATTATGTTCTAGACAACTCTCCCAAAAGATTCATAATGCTTATTAGCATATAAAAGACACTACCGAGTATTTTAGTGAAGAATCTTGTTTAAATGTAACTAATATAATGTTTTCCCAGCACTCATTTTTTTTTCTAATCACACTTATTAAAAGCCCATAAATTAATTTTGGAAAACTGTGTTCAGCCATCTGCTCTTATTCCAACCTTCTCATATGCCTCTAACTTATATATCCATAACATACAGTTGTATCACTGAAAACAGAAAGAGAAATAGCAGGGGGAAGGGGAAATAGAAAAGTAGAACCCAAAACCCTATAGTTGAAATCAATTTTTCCTCTCTAGGATTATTCAAACTACTTGTAAATGATTTGCAAATCTATCTAAAACTTATTGTACTTGTTCTTGTGCTAGAAGCATTCTCCAGTGGAGTTTAGTCTCTGAAATATTAGATGGATCTGCTGCTTAAGCATTTTCAAAACCATATTCTGAAGGTGGTGTTAATGTGAAGCTCAGGATTTTTGTTTTATTTTTACATATTCCAGCCTCCTGGCATGGCCTATAGGAAAAAGTCATTGTCAGCTGTTGGAGCTTGCTTTGCAAAGGCAATTTCCTTACCTCTGAAAGAGGCATTTAACTCCTCCAGAGCTTGTTGCTTTTCTAATCTTAGCAAGTGATGAAATCTACCAACTGGGCTGAGTCTGCCATTGTCCTCTGGGCTTTTGTACCAATGCCATTCATTTAGAAAGTCCTATAATGGCACCAAAAGAAGTAATGAGCAACCCTGGACCAGCTAAGAAAAAGTCACCAGACAGTTGCAAGACCTCTCTGAACTTTAATATTTTCATCTGCAAAATCTGAAGTTAGAACGAGATTATCTTCAATATCCATTCCACTTACTAAATTCCACAATTCTAAGATCTTGAATTTGATTAAATAATCATGTCTAATATTTGGGCTAACAAAACTCTGAGCATAGGCATTTAGAAAATGATGTTTGCCATCGTGGGTGGCTTTCAGGGAAACTAAACTCATCCTGGATTTAGGTACCACAGCTTTCAATCTGGCTATTGCTTCCAAATATTGCAGATGTGTTTTCTACATGTTAGTAATGCCAAAAGACACAGATTTTTATTTCTTAAAGATCTATTTTTAATTTATTTTTCAAATACCAGCTTTTGCACCTCACCCCCACGGAATTCACACATTCTTAAAAAGAAGGTGTGTGACTTATGTCAAGTCCTTCCCTAATTTGTGGCAGTTTATTAAGTTATGGGTATACTTTCTTACAATTGCAGTCAAACCACCTGTTAGAATTTTTAAAGAGTAATGCATTCTTACAAGTAAACTGATGCTGAACTAAATTAGACAATGTTTATACAGGCCAGCCATTTAGATGATAACAATAACAGTAAGAAGTTACTTTTAAGTCTTTTCTATCTGTTACATGCATAGTAACAGCTCTATATGAATTCTTTGATTTAGTATTCACAAATCTACTCAACCTTGGATACTACTGCTAACCCATCTCAAAGATGATGGAATTAAGCCTTGGAAGTGTTAAGTAGCTTGTGCAGATTACAGTTTTAAAAGAAAAGGTGGATTCAGGAAATCCCCATTTTTCCATTTGTTCACTTATTCACGAGCATGTTTGGATGTCTATTTTGTTCTAGAAAACATACTTTAAGTGTGTGATCATAGATATGGAGTTGTAAAAACATTATGCTAGAATCCTATTTCACCGCTATTTATGAGAATGCAAAGAGGGAGTTGCTACTTTGTTTTCACCTCATTCACTAATATCAACACCATACTGGCAGTATATTCAAGTGGACTAGGTTCAATTTAGTACTTATCTGTTAAATAGCTCCTGCATCAAGTGTTGAGGCATTGACAATGGTTAACATATCATTGTTTCTATCCAGCATCAAGTAGGTTTGAAAGGTAAGAACATGTATGACCTAAACACAACTTGGAGAAAAAAAAAACAAAGCCTATTATGATGTAGAGGAAATACCTGGAAGATTTTGAGAAAAGGGCAGCATTGTGATAGGCAGTGATGGGTGGGAATGGCTTCCTAGGAGGAGGGAACATAAGGAACAAAGTGTAGAGGTAGGAAAGCTTGAGGACAAGTTAGGGTTGGCTGGAAGAAGGAAACATATGAACACAGGAGATGAGCCTGGGAAGAGTGAAGTGCAAGACTGTGGGACTCAGGGCTTGATTACGTGTATTAGGGAGACATTGAAGGAGATGACTTGGAACTGGACTTCAGGGAATTAAAGTAATCCAATTATATATCTTGGATAAAGAGGGGAGAGGCTAAAGAGGGAGTCACCAGTTGCAAGTGGGAAACAAAGTAGGAGGTTAGCAGGGGTTAGGAAGAGAGACAAAATATGCCATCATCTGACTTGCTCCTACTGATAGCATGGCCCCTTGGTATACTGGGGACCCCATTTACAGCATCATTCTGTATATAAGGCATCCTTGGGAATTAGATAATGGGTAACCCTGCTCTTTTAGTCTCATGATCAAGTCTTTGCCTTGAACATAAGGTAGAATTTTCAAGATGTGGTTTAGTATGCACCAGTTACCAATCTAAAGCAAGGAATGAAACTACAAGTGTTGAGCTTACATTAAGTGCCGGACATGGTAGTAATTATTTTGCATGAATTGTATGCGTGGATACTGCCTGCATCCTTAAAATGTAAATACTAAACCTATTCAAAGGCAAAAATTGAATGTGAGATGTCTTACTAAAATAATCCATATTAAATTAGTCCCATAATTAATAAACTAGAATTTTATGTCTTTTTGACTTCAAATTCATTACTTACTTCTATGAAGTATGTAAAGTTGGTATTGCTTAGCACCAAGTGTATATAATACATTATCTGTTCATCTTGAAGGCAGAGTTAGCCCTAGGGGTTTGGGAAAGCAAATTATGTTAGAGACTGGGTGGGCACATCTGTAAGAAGTGAAGGTCTAAAGTGTGCGACTTGGCTTGAAGAAAGCAAACCCGGGAAGCTGGTATGGAGAGCTGCAGGGAAGCACTTACGAAAATAATAGTATAGGAAGGGATCTTAGAGGTTTAACCCTCCATGTCTGCACCTGTTACCCATTTGACCATTTTCCATTTCACAAGGAAGTTGAGGACCAAATGAATGCTAAGTGATTACCCAAAGTCCCAGAGCTAACTGACAGCACAATTGGGATTAAAAGCCAGGTCTTCGCCCTCCGAGATAGAGTTCTTTATTCCATACCCTAGGGAGGGATGAGGCTGGAGGATGGGCTGGAGAAAGTCCTGGGAGAGCAAGAGAGCACAAGAATGCAGAAGCCAATGTGGAAGGTCAAGCTGGCTTTCAGTCTGCCTTCTGCCACAAGGTGTTGTGGATCCCTAACTAGAGAGGTTAGAGGGCAGGCTTAGGACTTGGGCTGTGGGGTGTATTTTTTCTGGACCTACTTCCCTGAGGTCTCTTTTTCTCAGTATGTAATGAGCCAAAAAGTCTTTCTTTTCTGACTTGTGGGAAAACACTCTTGCCTACAATCCTCCTACTCCCCAAATTACTATTTCTTTGCTTGGACCCAGAAAGTATGGGTCTATCCTCTTAGAAGTTACTAAGCTACACTTTCAGTCATATAAGCAGCTCTGGAGAACCAAAGAAACCCTGCCTTAGAGACTGAGACCCAGAATAACTCAAAGTGAACTATAGAGCTCATGAGAGAGCACTGATCTTCAAGAAGAGCAGCTCCCTGGCTGTACTTTAGCACCCTGGGCCATGCCCCCAAAAGATTAACACATTAGTATTGCAGCTGATAATGGATGTTCTAGAAAGAGAAAACTATTTCCTTGTACTACATATGATGAAGAAAGAATATCAAGGAGACTGGAATGCTAGCAATGGAGTAATTGTTGTTTATGAGAGGCTTTCATTATAATATTCATTTCTTCATACATATGTACACACATATATGCATGCATATATGTGTCAACCTATCTATGTCTTAACATATATGACAGGTGTTACTTTGTAGTCTAAGATACTAAGGGTCACATGGTGACCTTCTGTGGTGATGAGATTGTGCTTAGGTAATGCTATAAGCCAGTTAAGGAATCAATTCAAAATGTAGGTATTTTGAGCCACCAGACAAAGGATTCTGCAAAGAAATACTAGAAAGAGGAGTCTGTCTTGGAAATCGAGAGGAAGCTCCAGAAAGGAACACATTACCCAGGCCAGATTTGGCAGACTGGAACACACAGGTATGGGGACTTGGTTCAAATGCAGATTCCTGGAGGCTCACTTTGGGTAGCATTGATCATCAGAAAAGCAAGTGCACCTCCATCTGTTTTTGGTAAACCTGGAGACAGTCAAACCCAAGATTTAGCACTGCCTTCACCAGTCTTAGCTCCTACTTCATTCTAAGCTATGACTCTTCTGTCCATTGTGTCAGATAGATTTAAGTTCGTGTTTGCTTATTCTATCACTTAGAACAAGCCTACCAATGATTTCCAAAAGCTAGCCCTCTGCTTTTGGCATCCCTCTCTCATATCACTTAGCTTGCTTCCAGGATTGTTCTGCAAATAAGCACAACCACAGGCTCCTGTGAACTAACCAGCACATTCCCACGGAAGAATCCTTAGTAACTTTCAGACTCTGAATGTTCCACTAAGCCAAAAAATACTAATTTTAGAGCTCTTTAAATCCAAACGACCTCTCTAACATTGATTTTTAACAAAGATTCTGTAGCCGCTTGCAATGGTGAGGCTGTGTGGCAGGAGAGTGAGGCCTGGGTCATCTGCCGTATGGCAAGGGGAAAGCTGTAGATTTTCTTTTTCTAACAACTTGTGACCTGAGAATTTTTGAAACAGCAATTCATGTAAAAGCTATCTTTTTCCTTCTTTCTGCTGATGCTCTAAGATTAAAGCACAGGCAAACACAGGAAGGCAGCTTTCATTTATCTGTGTCAGAGAAGTCAAGGACTGGGGAGGATTCTAAACTGTCAGGAAGTCAGGTATCCATTGAGGGCCTGGTGAGTGAGTGAGTGTGTGGGTGTGTGTGTGTGTGTTTGTGTGAGAGGACATATACTTTTCTAAAACAACATGACATAGTAGAGGTTCAACCCCTTCACTGAATCTCTGTTGTCCACTTTACTTAGGTAGAAGGATTGAGCAGATTGAGTTTAACTTCTGAAAAGAGCTAGCCTGGTACATCGCTAGTATATATTGCTGGCACTTGTAAAACCTGAGAAAATGCACGGCCGGGCTGCAGAGAGAGTAAGATGACTGTCGAGGTGGTAGGGAGATTTACTCACTCAGGTGGTAGCATGAGAGTTTGGGTGATTCAGTTAGCAATTGAAGGGATCTAGGAAGATTTGTTTGGGATTGGAAATGAACCATAGGGTCCTGCACTGTGGTGCAGCAGGTTAAAGCCTTGAGCTGCAGTGTTGGCATCCTATATGGGTGCTGGGGTTCTAGTCCCGGTTGCTCCTCTTCTGATCTAACTCTCTGCTATGGATTGGAAAAGCAGTAGAAGATGGCCCAAGTCCTTGGGCCCTGCACCCACGTGGAAGACCCGGAAAAATCTCCTGGCTTCAGGTCGGCTCAGCTCCAGCCATTGCGGCCATCTGGGGAGTGAACCAGTGGATGGAAGACTGCTCTCTCTGTCTCTACCGCTCTTTGTGACTCTGTCTTTCAAATAAATAAAATAAATCTTTAAAAAAGAAATGAAATTAACACACAATTATTCTTAGGTGTTTAAATTTTAACCGAAAAGTGATCCCTGTTAGGAATTTGGAAAACATTATGCTGAGTGAAATAAGCCAATCCCAAAGGGACAAATACCACATGTTCTACCTGATAGGTGACGACTAACTGAGCACCAAAAAGGAAACCTGTTAAAGTGAAATGAACACTGTGAGAAACGGTGACTTGATCAGCCCTTACCCTGAGTGTTGATGAACAACTTAATATGTTATCCCTCTTAGTATCTTTTTCTGTTTGTTCTACTTAATACTTTTGGTTGAATATTATAATCAATACACAATTATTCTTAAGTGCTGAAACTTAACTGAAAAGTGATCGCTGTTAAATATAAGAGTGGGAATAAGAGAGGGAAGAGATGTGCAATTCGGGACATGCTCAAGCTGACTCACCTCAAACGGTAGAGTTAGAAACATACCAGGGGATTCCAATTCAATCCCATCAAGGTGGCATGTACCAATGCCATCTCACTAGTCCAAGTGATCAATTTCTGTTCACAATTGATCATAATGATAGGACTAAGAACCAAAGGGATCACATAAACAAGAATAGTGTCTGCAAATACTAGCTGATAGAATCAAAAAGGGAGAGAATGATCCAACATGGGAAGTGAGATACACAGCAGACCCATAGAATGGCAGATGTCCTAAACAGCACTCTGGCCTCAGAATCAGCCCTTAAGGCATGCGGATCCAGCTGAAAAGCCCATGAGAGTATTTCAGGCATGGAAAGCCAAGACACTCTGGGGGAAAAAAAAAAAACTAAATGAAAGATCTCCACGAGTGAGATCCCAGTGGAAAGAAAGGGTCATCAAAGAAGGAGGTACTTTTCTCTGAAGGGAGGAAAGAACTTCCACATTGACCATGGCCTTGTCTAAATATGATCAGAGTCGGTGAACTCAAAAGGCTTCCATAGCCTTGGCAGCTCATGACAAGAGCCTAGGGTGATTACTGATGCCATAAACAAGTGTGTCAATTTGTTAAGTCAACAACAGGAGTCACTGTGCACTTACTCCTCATGTAGGATCTCTGTCCTTAGTGTGCTGTACATTGAGATTGAATGCTATAACTAGTACTCAAACAGTATTTTTCACTTTATGTTTCTGTGTGGGAGCAAACTGTTGAAATCTTTACTTAATGTATGCTAAACTGATCTTCTGTATATAAAGAGAATTGAAAATGAATCTTGATGTGAATGGAAGGGGAGAGGGAGTGGGAAAGGGGAGGGTTGTGGGTGGGAGGGACATTATTGGGGGGGAAGCCATTGTAATCCATAAGCTGTACTTTGGAAATTTATATTCATTAAATAAAAGTTAAAAAAAATGAAATGAACCATAGTTTGACCTGTTAGTAAATGAGAAAGTAAGCAGGTTCTGATTGAAGAAGTAAAATGTACCAGATCTGGATGTCTCGGGCCATATACTGGGATGCAAGGAGGGAGGCCTTCTAACCAGATACCCTGTTCTGCTGTTTGTAACCAGAGCTCCTGAGGTGGATCCCAATTCATTTAGCTGAAAACTCATCCAAGGAGTAATAGCTTTACTCTGGAGAGAACTTTTTATTTTAAACTGGAGAAGAGAGAGAACCGTGTTCTGCACTTGTACTTTTTTTAGCCAAAGAGCCCCAGGCACAAATGTATTATTGAGCATGTTGGTTTATTTGTTGTTAGAGAAAGAAAGATCACATGCCCTGGAGAACCATGAGCCATCCCAGATGGAAGATGCTAGAAAGGACTTGTAGGATTGGGGCTTACAATGGGTGATTTTGGAGAAGGCTAAGGAAGCAAGTGTTCTTTCTAGATGCTATCAGAGAGAAGGATAATTTTGTAATTGAGTTTTTCAATAAATCTCATGTATAGGACCAGAGTGGGATTAAAGTACAACTGGTAAAGAAGTCACAGTTACTTAGTTACTTATTTTAGACTAGAAAGGAGATATTTGGCTATCTGTGATGGGTACAGTGATCTTGTTTTTGTGCTTAGACAAATGTATGAAGACTTACTTTTGTAGAAATCTCACTTCAGGATGTCATGGTGACACTGTCTGAGGCTGTGAATCTAGGAAATGGTCATGTGCAACTGAGACTGACCTGGTCTAGTGTGTCAGTCAACTCCTAGTCCTCAGAGGCCATAGTCGCTTCTTTCTGCCCACCTTCTCCTTTATCTCATCCTCCTCTTTTCACCCTTTTGAGTATCATGTAATGAAAAAATAGCACTTAATCCCATTTTGTTTTAGAACTTCTGGTGTTAATTAGGCTTTTCATGTGCCTTTTCTTTGTTGTGGAGTGTCTCCTTGGATCTGTTGAGGGTACATAGATACAAAAGTCCAATCTATGTTGATAATGAGACAAATTCAAGAGTTGGTGATACCCAATCCAGGGATTGTTTTTGAAAAACACAAACTCTTCAGATTGAGCCACAGTGACATTTAACCTGACTTTGATTTTCTGTGATTTTGTTTCTGCCAATAACAACTGGACAACCATGGGGATTGATTGAATGATTATAAAGAATCTTGGGGCCAATATTGTGGTGCATTGGGATAAACTGTGCCTGAGATGCTGGCATCCCATAGGGGCACCATTTGAGTCCCAGATGCTCTTGTTCTCATCAAGCACCTAGGAAAGCTGTACAAGATAGCCCAAATACGTGGTCCCCTGCTGCCCATGTGGGAGAACAGGAAGGAGTTTTAGATCCCGGCTTTGGCCTGACCCAGTCCTGGCTGTTGGAGCCATGTGGGGAGTGAGCCAAAAGATGGAGGCTGTCTCTGACTCTCTCCCTCTCTGTCACTCTGTTTTTCAAATAAATACATAAGTCTTAAAAAACAAAAATGAATCTCGGGTAAGGGAGACTGAAATTGAGAAAGAAATGAGAATACAGCTCTCCGTAAGGGGAATTGCAAATCCAAATACCTTCTCATGTTTCAGAACTCATTCAGGGCACAAAGAAGATGAGGGATGGCAGGATATCACGTTTTCCATCAGATTGATTGATTGGCCGTTTAGGAAGGGAGAAGCAGCTTTTCCTTGTGTCGCTCCCCCTCTTCGTGGAGGAGCAACACAGGACCCTGCGCTGTTCTTTTCGTCTGCTCGGCCCTCCCCGGGTTTGCTGCTGGTTCTTCCCGGGTTGGCTACTATCCCTTCCACCTCCGTGGAAGGGCAGTTCCCCCTGGCCACATTCCCCACTTCCGCAGGGGAGCGGCACACCGCCGGCCGGCTTTCTCGGGGGCTGCACGGGTGTTCCTTCAGCTAGATGTTCCCCTTAGATGTTCCCCGGTGCATGCCGTCTCTCTCCTCCTTTATAGTCCTCCTCCGCCAATCCCAACTCGGCTGCCCACACGCCGAGTACGCTGCTCTCCAATCAGGAGCAAGTCCTACAGTTTATTGGTTGAACTGGAGGCAGCTGTGCGGAAGCTGTTTACTTCTCTCCCAGCGCCATATTGTGGGAGAGCAGATGCATAGAATAAGTCTTAATTCCAGTAACTCAGTCCAGTCCGGGCTGCTCCCCACAGATCCCCCTTTCTTTTTATTTTTTGGCGTTGATACGCGCCTGTCTTCGGTGTCCCGCGGCATACACTCTGCTCTACTTGCTAGAGTTGCCACAGGTTCTTACAAGTCCTATCAATCAGGCAAACCGAATCTGGGTCCTCTCTTCGCCATGTTGTGAGGAGGTTTTTAGGCGCTGATGCGTGCCTGTGTTCGGTGACCTGTGGCTCACACTCTGGTCGAGCCGCTTGCTGGTGCTTACCGCCTTAATCAGGCAGACCGAATCCAAGCTTTCTCATTGCCGTATTGTGGGGGAGACTTATTAGTGTTGGTTCGTGCCTATCTTCGGTGACCTGCAGCTCATACTCTGGTCGAGCTGCTTGCTGGTGCTTACCGCCTTAATCAGGCAGACCGAATCCAAGCCTCCTAATTGTTGTATTGTGGGGAAGCCTTACTGATGTTAATTCGTGCCTGTCTTCGGTGACCTGCGGCGCATAAGCTGCTAGCCGCCGCAGGTGCTCATCGCCTCACTTAATCAGGCAGACCGAATCCAAGCTTTCTCGTTGCCATGTTGAGGGGAGGCCTTTCTATTTCTCTATTTCTCTATCTCCGGGCATTCCTATTTCTCCCATTTTACTTCTATCTTCCAGCATTCCTATTTCTCTCACTTTACTTCTAAACTTCTATTTCTCTTATCCCTGCAGCTTCCCGGCACCTCACCCTGCCGGCAGGCTCCGCCCCGAGGCTATTTCTCGGCGGCTTTCCGGCTCTGACCCGCTTCAGCCCGCGGCTCGGCTTTGCGCACACACTCCGCGGTCTCGCACTTAACCCTTTCGCGTCTGAACCACGGCCTCGCGCCAGCCCCGCGTTCCCTATGTACTTGAGCCCCGCACGCTCTGTCTGCGCGCGGCAGCCTCCACGAGTCACACAGCGTAGCTTACGTGTCCGCCACTAGCATTCAATCTAAGTTCCCCGGGCTAGCCTGGCGAATTCAACCCAGCTTACGTCTCCGCCCCATGGTTTGGCTTCCCGTCCTTTGCTCCCCGGGCTAATCAGACGGATCCCAACCAGGCTTACGTTTCAGCTTCTGGTTTCAACTTTTCGCCCCCTATTCCCGGGCTAACTTGAGAATCCCAAAGTGGCTTTCGTTTCAGCCTCGGCCTGCCCCCCGCGGCTTCAATTTCCCTAACACTTTTCTCTACCCGGTATGTTTCCCTAAGTTTTCTTCCAACAATATTCCTCCCTCATTTCTCCTGGCCTCTCCCCACAGTCCGCGTCCGAGTCTGTTTGTTCTAGCTTTCACTTTCGCTTTCGACCTTAGAGATTTCTCCCAGCTTCCCCCCGTAGTCCGTATCTGAGTCTATGCCTAGGCTTTCAATAGCTTCTTCCGGCACCTTTTTCGTCCGGCTTTTCCCTAGGCTGTTTGCTAGTCTCTCTCTCTGGTAATTTCCCAGTTCTTCCCGTTTCTTCCCTCCTAAGTTTCCCATCCGTCCTAAGTTTCCTATCCAAGCTAGGTTTCCTATCCGAGCTAGGTTTCCTATCCGAGTCACGGCACCATTATGTCGCTCCCCCTCTTCGTGGAGGAGCAACACTAAACCCTGCCTAGGCTTCATATCCGAGTCACGGCACCATTATGTCGCTCCCCCTCTTCGTGGAGGAACGACACAGGACCCTGCGCTGTTCTTTTCGTCTGCTCGGCCCTCCCCGGGTTTGCTGCTGGTTCTTCCCGGGTTGGCTACTATCCCTTCCACCTCCGTGGAAGGGCAGTTCCCCCTGGCCACATTCCCCACTTCCGCAGGGGAGCGGCACACCGCCGGCCGGCTTTCTCGGGGGCTGCACGGGTGTTCCTTCAGCTAGATGTTCCCCTTAGATGTTCCCCGGTGCATGCCGTCTCTCTCCTCCTTTATAGTCCTCCTCCGCCAATCCCAACTCGGCTGCCCACACGCCGAGTACGCTGCTCTCCAATCAGGAGCAAGTCCTACAGTTTATTGGTTGAACTGGAGGCAGCTGTGCGGAAGCTGTTTACTTCTCTCCCAGCGCCATATTGTGGGAGAGCAGATGCATAGAATAAGTCTTAATTCCAGTAACTCAGTCCAGTCCGGGCTGCTCCCCACACCTTGGGTTTATGTGAATAGGTGCCTTTGAAGGCTTGTGGTCCACATGTTTCTGTTGAGTCCACTTGGTAGATACAAGTTTGGGTGGTTTATCTGTTAAAGAGAGAGACTCTGACAAATACATATTTTGCTAAATGAGTCAGTACAAACCAAATCTCTGTCAAAAGGTAAATGGGCAAGAAATTAATTGCACCTCACCTAACCAAATTGTTAAAAAAAAAATTTCCAACAACTTACTGACACCTAAGTAATGACACTTCAGCTTTTAAATTACTACATTCGGTTAATAGAATATGTCTTCAATAATAATTTCAATATAGCAAAAACAATAAAGAGTTGGAAATATAAAAATTTCTCAGAATATCTGGGCTTGGAGGATTATGGAAGAAAATAGCCCTAGCTATAGACACTAATCTTAGGCTTTGTTGACTTGAACACAAATCTGGCTCTTGCTGTGTCTGAGATTATAACCTATTGCTAATTAACTTGTTTTAAAGCACTAAAAATAATTAGCCAAGAACAGCTAGGGACTTGTTTTTCGTCATTGATTTTTTTTTCAGAAATTGCAAGTATAGCTTGATTGATTTTATTTTAAAATATTTCTTCCTCCCACCACCTCATCACTTCACTTGGTTCCCTGTGGCTTTGATCATCAAAACAGAAAAAAAATATTGTATATGGAAGATGCAGTATAGGGTGGTGAGATTAATGTATGACTTTATTACAAGTGAATGCTAAAAGCACAAACTGTTCTTTGTAAATGTATGTGAGAGTTGGCCATATAAAACAGGGAAAATTTACTGTATATCTGCTACCTCTCTGAATTCTAAACAGAAAATCTGTGACCTATATTGTTTAATTCAGTTTCAAAAAGGAACCAGTCAAGAAAATAAAAATAATGTTTATCAAAAGCTACTCAAGAATGTACATCTTTCCATTTCTGTGGTTCATTTTTAAGTATTTAATTCAAGTTGTTTGTTTTCTCAAATACTTACAACCGGTGTCCTGTAATGAATACATTGTAGCAAAACTTGGTCAAGTGCAGTTTGGCCTAAATTGAATCTGTTAATACAGACCATATTTGGACTCAAAGGAGACATGATGGATTAGCCTAGAAACTTGGCTTTATTCTAGTTTTCCTCTTATTCTTACTGGCTAGCCATTAAAGGATTATTTAATTTGACTGCATTGCCATTCAGAAAAACAGAAGGTTGCCATCAGCATTTCTGCTTTGCCCTATATAACAGACAGGAAACCTCCCACTCTTGCGTGTAAACAGAACTCTTCACTGCTCTATGCTCATGCTTCAACAGTTTATTCAAGTGTCTATAGTCCAAACACCCTCAAACAGGATGTGGCTGAGGATTCTTCTATATCATAAACATATAAAGACTCTTTAATGAGCCAAAAGCAGTATTATGTTGAAATCTCCATGACATGGGCTATGGCAGTAGAGGATGATTCAATGGTCAACCATTTTCTACTCAGTAGGTACTGAGTAGTCAACTTTATATATAAAAAAAGTATGTGTGTGTGCGTGTGTGCACTGAAAGTGTTGAGCAGAAATGTTAGCCTAGTTTACTCTCCATCTTGTATGAGTGCATTGCTTTCTTCTAGCTCTTCAAAGAAAAAGGAATTTCACCTTACAGCCGATGATCTATTGGAAGTGGTCTTATCTAAGTTCTTGATTGTCCTAGAACATGTATTTATATTCTTTTAGCATGCCCTGGACCTCATATTTTCTTCTAGTGTTTTTTGTGGGGGATTGGTTTGGTAGTGTACTTGTGAAAGTTTTGTTTTGATTTTTTCCAACATTGTGTGGTTTGTCTCTGTTATATTTGTAGACTTTTGCCCTTTTACAACTCATTAACAACTTACTTCATATAGTACAACCTACTTAGTGACTGGGATGCCATTTATGCTATGACTTTAAAGAAGCCTAATTTCTCTTTTATGAAGCAGGCCAAAGTAGTTTTTCTGGGGTCCAACATTCTTATTATGCAGTAACGGGGACAAAAATCTGTTGGTTGAGTCAACCCGTCATTAAAACATATTAAGAATGTGCTGTAAAGCATTTGGATCTGGCTAAAAAGCCCATGAGAGTATTTCAGGCATGGAAAGCCAAGACACTGTGGCAAAAAATGACCTAAATGAAAGATCTCTGTGAGTGAGATCCCAGTGGAAAGGAGAGGCCATCAAAGAAGGAGGTACCTTTCTCTGAAGGGAGGAGAGAACTTCCACTTTGATTATGGCCTTGTCTAAATAAGGTCAGAGTTAGTGAACTCAAGAGGCTTCCACAGCCTTGGCAGCCCATGACAAGAGCCTCGTGTGATTACTGACATCATAAATAAGAGTGTTAATTGTTAAATCAACAACAGGAGTCACTGTGCACTTGCTCCCTATGTAGGACCTCTGTCCTTTATGTGTTGTACTATGAGAATTAACAGTAAAACCACTACTCAAACAGTTCTTTGTACTTTGTGTGTCTATGTGGGTGCAAACAGTTAAAATCTTTACTTAGTACAGGGTTGATCATCTGTATATAAAGATAATTAAAATGAATCTTTATGAAGAATGGGACCAGATGGATTCACTGCTGAATTTTATCAGACATTTAAAGAAGAACTGACTCCAATTCTTCTCAAACTATTCAGAACAATAGACAAAGAGGGAGTCCTCCCAAATTCTTTCTATGAAGCCAGCATCACCTTAATTCCTAACCCAGAAAAAGATGCAGCATTGAAAGAGAATTACAGACCAATATCCCTGATGAACATAGATGCAAAAATCCTCAATAAAATTCTCGCCAATAGAATGCAACAACACATCAGAAAGATCATCCACCCAGACCAAGTGGGATTTATCCCTGGTATGCAGGGATGGTTTAATGTGTGCAAAACAATCAATGTGATACACCACATTAACAGACTGCAGAAGAAAAACCATATGATTATCTCAATAGACGCAGAGAAAGCATTTGACAAAATACAACACCCTTTCATGATGAAAACTCTAAGCAAACTGGGTATGCAAGGAACATTCCTCAATGCAATCAAAGCAATCTATGAAAAACCCACAGCCAACATGCTATTGAATGGGGAAACGTTGGAAGCATTTCCACTGAGATTGGTACCAGACAAGGATGCTCACCCTCACCACTGCTATTCAATATAGTTCTGGAAGTTCTAGCCAGAGCTATTATGCAAGAAATAGAAATTAAAGGGATACAAATTGGGAAGGAAGAACTCAAACTATCCCTCTTTGCAGATGATATGATTCTTTATTTAGGGGACCCAAAGAACTCTACTAAGAGATTATTGGAACTCATAGAAGAGTTTGGCAAAGTAGCAGGGTATAAAATCAATGCACAAAAATCAACAGCCTTTGTATACACAGGCAATGCCATGGCTGAGAAAGAACTGCTAAGATCAATCCCATTCACAATAGCTACAAAAACAATCAAATGCCTTGGAATAAACTTAACCAAGGACGTTAAGGATCTCTACTATGAGAATTACAAAACCTTAAAGAAAGAAATAGAAGAGGATACCAAGAAATGGAAAAATCTTCCATGCTCATGGATTGGAAGAATCAATATCATCAAAATGTCCATTCTCCCAAAAGCAATTTATAGATTCAATGCAATACTATATCCCTTTTAGTATTTTTGTTTGTTCTACTTAATACCATTGGTTGAGCTATGTAATTAACACACAATTATTCTTAGGTGTTAAAGTTAACGGAAAAGTGATCTCTGTTAAATATAAGAGTGGGAATAAAAGAGGGAGGGGATGTACAATTTGGGACATGCTCAAGCTGACTTGCCCCAAGTGGTAGAATTAGAAATGTGCCAGGGGATTCCAATACAATCCCATCAAGGTTACATGTACCAATGCCACCTCACTAGTCCAAGTGAAATTTATATTTATTAAATAAGTTTTCTATAAAAAAGAATGTGCTCTGGGCTTGGAGTAGCAACAAGAAAGTAATGAAATAGTCTTACAAAATTTTGTTTCCGTTTGTCTTTGGGTTACCAGACAAACCCCTGGGAGTGAGATTTATATAAGAGACATGATTAGAAAATGGCACAAGACATAGTTTGCAACGGAGTATGAAAATAATCTGAAAATTATATGTGCTAGAAAGGAAGGAAGAGTGACAAAAGCGATTTCAGGATAATCATACAATGACCTTTCCTGCTCTTTATATTTCTTCAACACGTTGTAATTTTGTGGTCACATAACCAGGTATATGTATCTATTTTTTCTACTCAAATGCAATCTACTCTTGCAGTTCTCCAATCACTGACCATCAAAAAATGGAGGAAAATTATGCCTGATTTCAGGAATATTTCCAGGCAATAAGGTTCAGAGTAGGCCAAAGAGCAAGAGTTCCATGGAGGTTTGACAGACATCATAGACACACAATACTTTACATACTTATTGGTGTTAGGGACAGCTGCTTCTAAGAAAGGACAAGAAAAATTGCTATGTAAAAGGGCTTTCAGTCACAAAATTCAGCAAGGTCCCTGAGAAAATTTGATAACTGCTTGATACATATTGTATTTAAAGAACTTGAAGTAGAAAAATGTGATTTTATATTTTTTATATTTGACACTCTATCATGCACTCTTTATATGATATATTCCTTGATTATCGAAAGTACACATCCAATGCAGTACATTCCTTTCCTTATTGAATTACCGTGACAACAAGGAAACCTCCATTGGGATTCCTGGGAGACAGCTGAAGAACAGCATTTTGATAAGCGTCGTTGGCCTTTATGTTGTCTTTTCTCTCTTCCTTCTCAGTTTTTCAGTGCAAAGGGACAATTTTACAGCAACTTGGCAGAAATGGTCGTGCAGAAAGTCCCAGCTGTTCTGGCCCCAGCTGTCTCTGAGATCTAATAATATAGGGCGGGAAAAGCACTTCTCCCTAAAGAGCACAGGCAGTTTAAGTTGCTTTAATTTTCCTGCCAATTACATGTTAAGATGCCAAATCTATCTCCAGGCAATCTCTGTGACAAATTGGTATCCTTTGATAAAGCAGCCTAAGGGTAAACAGGATTTTCAAGTGGCAAAATAGTGTGGTAAGATTTTTACTCCTTTACTTTGAAAGAAAAATACATATACACACTTTGCCAATAGGAACATGTGGGCAAAGAGATATGGTAGAGGATACTACAGAGAATCAGAATCAGAATTCTTGGCCTAGAACCGGGTTTCTTGGCCTCAACAATATTCACATTTTGGATAACGTGATTCTTTTTTTTTTTTTTTTGGAGAACTCTTGTACATCATAGGATATTCATCAGCATTCCTGGCCTCTACCTACTATATTTGAGCAGTACTTTCCCCTAGTCTTGATAGCCAATCATTGCCAAATGTTCCCTATCCCAGGGAATGGTATAAAATTGCCCCTGTTTGAAAACCACTAGCCTAGAGCGTCCACTGAACAAAACATTTTGCAACAATTATTTTTCCAGAGTTTAATTTCTTTCAAGTAATCAGATGATACCAGCTGCCCAGGGATCAGGGAAACATAAAAGAGTTAATATGGTTAATATGGCCTGTTTTCTGTTCAAGCAAGTTTGACAAAACTTAAACATTTTTAGTATCTTCTGACACCTCACATTAGTCATCTTGGGATTTTACTCATCTAATCAAGTAATGCTGTAGCAATTTAAAGAATAATTTTTGTGTGGGGTAAATCTTTACCTTTTCAAGGTGAATTGTTTTTTGAAACAACCTAAACTCAATCAGAGGCAAGTTAGTAAATAAGGTGGATGAGCAAAGCTGATGATAGAGTCAAAATCTGAGTGGAACAGTAATGAGATCAATTTTTCCTGTGTGCTCATGAATAGACCCTGAAGTCAATTTCAATAGAGGAATCATAAAAAGATTCTGAGTCATCCTGTCGGTGATGGGATAAGTGAACAATCATCTCCATGGGTACCAATTCTGAATGATAGCTCACTTTCAGCTTGTAGTTTTGGGGTGATATAAAAATATCCCACTACCTTAGTCATACCTCATGGAATAAGATGTCACAAGAGAAAATATTCTGGGTTCTTTAACAAATGTCTTTTTTTAGATATTTATTATTGTATGATTTAGATCAAATAATAGTTATTTACAGAAATTTACTGAATGTACACAAGTACTTGCATTTCAAAATGACTGAGACATAGTCTCTGCTCCTCAAGATTGTTACTTGTTAGTGGGAGACAGATCATGAATACCTTATTTCAACAAGTAAGGTAAATGCTAAGTGAAGCAGAATCAGGAGCTTACCTGATTTCTCAACCCAAGATTGCCACATACTAACTGTATAAACTGGAAGAAGCCATGCAATCTCACTTGCCTTTGGTTTCCAAATCTGTAAAGTCAAGGAATCAACAAATATTTGTCCTCTCTTTTAGCGTCAATACTCTGATTCTCTGGTAACATTGAAAGTTTCCGTATACATATGTATTTCAATGCTACACATATGAAAAGATGATCATATGATATCTAAACACTAACCATTAGTTTGATTTGAATCATTACCAAAACAGGAAGAGGTGCCCAACTAGACATTCATAAACGCCAACTGTTGAGGGATCTGGCCCGTTATTGGTGGTTCATTATCAAGAATGCTCCTAAGTCAAACAAATTATCCTTATTTTCTTATTCCTGGATTAAACAGAGTTATAAAAAGCTATATATCACCTTGGCTGATCAGGAGCTCCTGTGTCCTAGCAAGCAGTAGAAAGTGAAGTAAAACATCTATATTTAAAACTTAAGTACTTTATAAGTATTATGTTATAAAAATATGACTGACATCGATAAGCCATGTTAATGTCTGTATGACTTCTAGAGTGTTGGTTTCTAACTTTAACATTTTTCATTGTAAGATGAAGAGATTGAAATTGGAGTTGGAAATAATATTTTGAATGACTATAATAGATGTTTTTATGATCTCATTTTCATCCCCCTAACAACTGGGTGGTGCAGATATTTTCATCTTCATTTTACATATGGAAAAATTAGGCCTAGAAAAATAAGCCAGCACTTCCAACCTCACTAACATCTACAGCGCAGCTGGGATTCAAACAAACATTTGTCTGATTTCAGAGTCTGTGCTTCATTTCTTTACCCCATACATCACTCCAATCTTTGACTTGTCTTTGAAGATCTGAGATTATATGATGTTTTTCACTAGTGTCCCAAAGCCATGATATTAAAAATGACATATTTGCTAACAATTGCAAAATGAGAGAGAAAATGGTTATATCCACTCCCAAATGCAAGGATTTTTAAACGAAAAACAACTTAAAAGTCCTGACAGATGAGCAGATTCCACAACATGTGAAAATGCTTCCAAGGAGTGTCAATGATTCTTATCCAGAATATTTCTAACTCCAAAAGCTTCAGGAATAGAAGAAAAGACTATCTGATTTTCAGATTCTCATCTTTGGCTAGTATATTTTATAAAATATTAGCATAAAAATAAGTGTAAAAATCTGTTTGGTTTTCTCACAAAGCAGTCACCTCTATCCATAGTTTTTAACTTTCATCTGCAAAAAGCCTTGATAATTCAGGAGTTTGTATATTAAAATTTTGGTAATTATTAATCTTAACTGTATTGGTGCTTTACCACGTAGATCTTAAAAACCTGATATAGAGCTACAGATTAACTGATAGTCTTTTTTTAATTTTTTTATTTATTTAATTTTTGACAGGCAGAGTGGACAGTGAGAGAGAGAGGCAGAGAGAAAGGTCTTCCTTTTCCATTGGTTTACCCCACAATGGCTGCTGCGGTGGCGCCAGCCCTAACTGATAGTCTTGAGATGTAGCTTCTAACAGAGAGTAACAGGTAGCCTATTTAATCATTTCTTCATCTTATCCTCCATTCTGTTAGTAAATGAGATAAGTCTTCTCTTGTTCATTTCATTATGCCCTTCATTCATGTATTGAGCATGCTTTAACCCAAAGCATTCACTCTGGACACACAGAGCTAGGTTCATCCTGACTCAACCAGGGTTATGGTGAAGCACAAAGTAATAAAAGTGTTTAGTTCTATGACTGGCACATTGTGAGTGATTAGTAAATATTGACTTTCCTTGCTTTTACTAACAGCACACTAACAGCACATTTTTGTTAGAACACTAAATGGTACACTGTTAAATTAAAATAGTAAGTAATAACCTTTAAGAACTTAATTTCCTAGAAAATGATTTCATTTTTAGAAATAATTAAGTTTCCTTAATCCAGTTTATGATGATGATTGAATGTTTTTAACAGATGTGGGCATATGTAGCAATTCCATGTACTAATTGTCAGATGTTGCATGGCCTTTAAATCAGACATCTTGTTATTTTTGTTGTTTTTAAAGATTTGTTTATTTGAAAGGAAGAATTACGTGTTGGGGAGAGTAGGAGAGCCAGATAATCTTCCATCTACTGGTTCATTCCCCAAATGGCCCTAATGGGGGAGTCAGGAGCTTCATATGGATATCCCATGTGGATTCAGGGGCCCAGGTACTTTGAGCTATCTTCTGATGCTTTCCCAAGTGCATTAGTAGGGAGCTAGACAGGAAATGGAGCAGCTAGGACTCAAACCAGAACCCATATGGGATGCCAGGTGGCAGCTTAACCTCCTGTGCTACAGTATCAGCCCTGAGTTTTGTTTTCCCTATCAATATTACAGATTGCTATTGTGTTGATCGTTATTTTTATTTTGTTAGAATTATTTTTAGAACTAAAATCTGTTACAGTGGTTCTGTACTTCAGAATTACCAGTGAGAGCTTACAACCTACACATGCTCAGTCTGCCTCTCTGGAGATTCTGCAGTGGGCCTCCGTCCCAATGTCATTTTGGCACTGAGTCAGGTTTAACAACTGACTGACCATGTTATAAGCTCCTTGAAGACAAGGAGCACCACTGCTTTGGTTTTGTGTCCTATAAAAAAATAACTATTATTCTGAGTAGTTTGGAAGATCAGTTATCATGGAAGTGAACAAGAGAAATTGAGATATATTCCACACAGAACCCAAGTCTTGGATGTTTTAAGAAATGGAAAATAATATCCAATAAATTCATTATTGGCCAGTGCTAGCTTATATAAACACCATAACAAGTTTTTAATTGATAACATTTTCTTCTAAAATTCAATCTCTGATATTTTTCCGATGGTTACATTCTTTTATTCCAACGAGAAAAGACTAACCACAGTTAACAGACAGCTTAAATACCTGCCCTACAGGAAGCTGCTGACAGCTTAGGCTACATGGATAATGTTGACAAGGTACTGTTCTGGGAAAGACATATTGTGTCATTAATCAGATTTCCATTATTTAAATACTTCAACCAACTCAGCAGATTCTGTTGTAAGTGAGCATATGTCTATCTCAAAGTTAGGTCAAGTGTATCTGTGTACACGTAGTTGTTACAGTAAAAGTGAAGATGGTTCATTAGGTTGCTTCTGGGATCTGTGTCTCCATTGGTGACACAGATTTGGTGCGACTGGGGTAATTATGCAGCTAATCCAGCAACTAATGGTGAGCCCCTGGGGTGTGGTGTGTGAGTTCTCCAGACCCCATGCAGTCCTTCCTGCCTGCTATGTTGCTGGCAATAGTAACATGCAACCATCCGGAAGGCATGAGCTAGTGAGTCTTCCCACATCGGTACCATCAGCAAAGACATGAGAGTGGAGAAATATCTCTTATGACTGGGGGTCACTTCCCCAGGAGATTTCAGTTTGGGTTCATAGCATGTATTCAGGGAAACACTAATGGCAGAAGGCTTTGTTCAGACATGATACTGTGCAAATTGGATTAAATTGAGAGCCCATTTTCATTTTAATGAACAGGGATCCACACAGTTTGTGAATTAGTGGTACCTACAATACTAACAAGCTTAGCATTTGTCTTTATTAAGGAACAAATAGAACAAGTAAAAAAAATTCATCTAATAATAGCCTCTGACAACTGAGAGTGCCTACACTCTTAGATATGCATGCATGAAATGATTTGCCCATAGCCGCCTTGCTAATTTTCATTTCTAAAATCACATCCAATGATTTCTACATTGGCTTGAAGCCATCTCTTAATAGTAACATTCACCATTGTAGTGACTTCTTTGAGGACATCAATGTGCTCAAGTTTTCTATTTGTTTGGGAGAAGTGATTGAGTAGCAAAGATAAATGGCCTGGTTGTGCAAACAGCCATTTTATTTAAGTTAAAATTGAAGCCAAAGGAAGCTATTCCATATCCAAATAAAACATATGTATTAGCAAGAAAATAAATAATTCTGATTGTGTGGTGAACAAAAGCTTTTGTTTTCTACTAGTGTACTCACCTGTCCCTGACTTCACTATGACCAAAACTCCCTGTGCACTCTCCATAGAATCAGAATTGTGTCATACATGAAACTTACCTTGTAAGCAGGACATTTTGAAGGGGAAGAATACATCATTTGGTGAATGAAAGCAATGTGAAGATGTTCATTTCTTTTAAATGTATGCAGTCAGTGTCAACTCGATTAAAGAAAACACCCTAGGCTGGATCCTCCAGCTCAAGCAGCAGCAGGAAAAGGTTTGGATAGAAAGGAGTGTAAATGGATGTTGAGTCCATGGCAGAATGAGTTAAAAATGGTGAGGTTTCGAGCTGAAGCTTCAGTGTGGAGGATAGAGTAGATACTGATTATAATGTTATTTCAGATGAATGCCTTAGTTACTTGAAAAGATAATCATGCAAGCTGAATTTGTTCTAGAGAGCATCATCTACATTCTTGATGGAAAAGTGTTGTTTCAGGTGCCATGTGGTTCTTTGTAGCTCTGAGAAATTTAAAGTGTCCCCTTCATAAACAAATAATTTGCATAACATAATCCAGAATGTGGCTGAAGAGCTGTGATACATAGGACTCCATGGTGTTCGCTGATAGGTCTGAGGGTCAGCCTGTTTCTGCACTCTTGGTAGACTGAATCCTGGTGTGAGTCCAGTGTTAAGGAAAAGAATGGAAGGTGGCACAGCGAGGCTCTTGGAGTACACAGGGAGGTATCAGAAGTGTTTTATTTTAGTCATAAGGAACAGAATGTATCTGGAGGTAATAGAACACAGTGCATTCAGAAAACTGTAAGTAGCTTCATAGACTGAAACACAGCATTTAGGATTAGAGCAAGAGATTGGTCTAGAGAAAGAAAAGGTGCATATTAAATCCTTTTATTTCTTGCTAAGAAATTTGAGGATTTTTCTGAGAAGAGTGGGAGCTAATTGAGGGATTTTACATAGAAAAGATATATGATCAGGTTTTGATTTGGACAAACCATTCTCTATATTGTGGAGGGAATGGCTTCCAGTGAGACATTACTACAGGGAGGGACTTCAAAGAGCTGTTACCAGATCAAATTCTCAATGCACTTCATCTTTCTTTACTGCCCAGACTTTAGGTACATCATAGTCGGTGTGTATTTGTCTCTGGATGAGGCTGTGGTTGTAAGTTAGGTACCATATGACAATGGAATGAACTAAGGTGTGGCAGTAGGGATTAGAAGAAATGGAAAGAAATTCCAAGCTTATGAGTGAGGTAAAATGTATAGGAGTTAGGCAATTGACTTATTTCAGGAGGGGAAGTAAAGAAGAGTAGTCAAAAAAAAAAAAAAAAAACAGGTTTCTGAATTGGGGCTCTGAGGTCAGAAACACTGGACAAATGACAGGTTGAAGGTGGGGCAAATGATAGGTTGCTTTAATTATGTGGACCTTGAAAGGTTTGTAGGGCACTCAGGTCCTGATGATCACAAAGCATCCTTGTTTCCTAGGGTCTGGGAAAAAGTCTGGGCTACAAAACTCATTTAGGAGGTTGTCGTATAGGCGGGAATTAAAGCTACATGAATAATGAGATGATTAGGAGAAGAAATGAGAATCCACAAGAAGTAGACAGAATGACAGTCACCAACAGTGGGGGCTTGGGCAGGAGAAAATGGATTGCAGAAAATCTGGGGAAGGAACAAACACTGAGTAATGAAAAATACAAAAGGCTGGAAGGAATATGGTTTCTCAGAAGTCAAAGGAGGGTATTTCAAGAAAAAGCATATATTCCAGACACTGACGGTATAAAGAAAAAAGAAACAGGGCCTTTCCCTGAAGAAGTTCCAATTGTGCTGAGGGAGGAGATAGTTAAGTAGATGACTGAAATCCACAAATATTCACAGTAGAGAAACAGAAATGCTAGAGCCCAGAGGGGAAATTGTCTCTACCAATCCTTCCCTCTACTCCTAAGTCTCCAGTTAGAAAACTCAGAAGTAAAAGAATCCTGAACATTTGCTTACCCAGTGAGTCATTTCATAATACAGCATAACTCTGTATTTTACCTTATGATGTATCTAGTATCTGTCTCCCTTCAATAAAATTGAAGCTCCACAAGGGTGTAGGGTTTTGTCTCTTCTTCTCACTTTAATACTTAAAGCAATGTCTAGCATGCAGTTGATACTCAATGAATATTTGATAATTAAAAAGCCAATCATATTTCTGGACCAGGTGTGTACTGACCTCAGCTCTGTCCTAGGAAAGCCTCCTGGCAGAAAACTCCCAGTATGAATTCATTTTTCTGAATTTATGTATTTTTCCTCTTAAAAGCTGGGTGATCAAAATATTATTTTTGATTGAATGTTCCATTGTGCAGTATGTTAATTAAAAGTTCACTCTGTCATGAGAATTATTCAGCACCTCCAGTTCTTAACCATGATAAGCCTGTCTTCAAATATCATGAAAAAGTTTATATATTTTTCTTACTATTTAAAATTGTCCCTAAGAGAATTCTTTACATTCTGGGAAGTCCATCATATTAAGGCCCTTTCTTCAAATTAATTCCAATAATTTTGAATGCTCTTAGAAAAATGATCTAAAATTTTTAAAAATTCATTTTTCCAAAGAAAACTTGCTTAAAAACCATTTGTTTCATTTTAAGTTCTCTAAACAAAGCATTTTTCAGCTGTCAAAAAAGGTTCAAATATATGTTTGTTTTTTACTTGAATAACTCAAAGACAGCTGAGTCTTAAAATCTTCAGGCTTTAGCAGAATTCAGAACAGAAAAAGTCATATGTGTGATGGGTTGCTACCTTTATTCCAACCAAGTACATTAAGAAAAACAAGCAGAGATTTAAGAAGATGCTAATTGTCATTCATTCATTTGTCTAGCACTTGCTTTTGCTAGAATTTTCTATGTCACCAATTGAGTTTTTTTTTAGAAATTTGTCTTATTTTTAACAGACAAATATAGTATGAAGTCTTGTGATGTTTGGGTACATGTATGTATCATGTAATATTTAATTAGGGTAAGTGTATCTTATCTCCTCAAATATTTACCATTTCTTTATGGTAAAAATATTGAAAATCCTATATTCTAGAGATTTTCTTAGGGAAATACATAGTATATTAACATTATTTGTAGAACCCCTACTGTGCTATTTCTGCTATGTATTTCTGCTGCCAAAGTAGTTGCTGATGCCATTAGAACAAGCCCTGAACTAAAGGAAATGGATAAAATTAGTCAGGATGCAAAAGATGATATGACCATTACCAATGATGATGCCATCATCTTGCAACAAGTGCAACCATGATATCCAGCTAAGAAAATACTAATGGCCATATCCAAAGGAGAGGTCGTCATTGCTGGCTGTCTCTTAGATTCCTGTATCAAGTGTCTTCTGAAAGGGATTCATCCAACCATCTTTAAGTCATTCTAGAAGGCTTTGGAAAAGGGAGTTGAAATCTTGACTGGCATGTTTCACCTTATGGAACTGAGTGACAAAGAAAGTTTGTTAAATAGCTTAACCAGTTGACTGAACTCAAAAGGGGTCTCTCAATATTCAAGTCTTCTTTTTCCATGAGCGTAAATGTGACACTCAAAGCATGTGGAAGTGATTGACTTAGCCACAGCTACTAATGTAAATCTTTAAAATATGGAAATGGTTAAGAAGCTTGATGGGACAATTGATGACTGAGTGGGTGGAAAGATTGGTTCTTTTTTTATTTTTATTTTTTATTTTTTGGACAGGCAGAGTGGACAGTGAGAGAGAGAGAGGAAGGTCTTCCTTTTCCGTTGGTTCACCTCCACAATGGCCACTGTGGTTGGCACACCATGCTGATCCGAAGCCCGGAGCCAGGTGCTTCTCCTGGTCTCCCATGCGGGTGCAGGGCCCAAGGACCTGGGCCATCCTCCACTGCACTCCTGGGGCACAGCAGAGAGCTGAACTGGAAGAGGAGCAACAGGAACAGAATCTGGCACCCCAACCAGGACTAGAACCCGGGGTGCCGGCACCACAGGCAGAGGATTAGCCTATTGAGCCATGGCGCCAGCCTGAAAGATTGGTTCTTATCCCCAAAGAGGCAAAATAATTGAAAAGGCTAAGATTGGACTTCCTGAGTGTAATTTATTGGCTCCCAAAATATGTGAGTAATCAAACAGTTTGTGACAACACTCAGACTGCTGCAAGAAGAGAAAGCTTATGTTTTAAACTTAGTGAAGCAAATTAAAACAGGCATATTGTGTTTAGGCATACCAGGTTATTATGCTGCCCACTGTGTGGCAGCCCGTAGGGGCACCAGTTTGATCTCAGCTGCTCCACTTCCAATCTAGCTCCCTGCTAATGAACTTGGAGAAAGCAGTGGAATATGACCCAAGTTCTTGGGCCCCTGTACCCATCCATCCATCCATGTGGGAGACCTAGAAGAAGCTTCTGCCTTCTACCTGGCTCTGGCTATTGCAATCATTTGGGCTTGCGCATGCTGTATCTGTCTGTCTCTCTCTGTCTCTGTCTCTCTGTCTCTCTCTCTGTCTCTGTCTCATTCTGCCTTTCAGGTAAATAAATGAATCTTTAAAAACAAAACAGGATATAATGTCCTTCTCTTGTAGAATTCTAATCTAAGAGGTGCTCTTAGTGATCTTTCATTACATTTTCTAAACACAATGAAGATTCTGGTAAATAAAAGGTTGAAAGATAAGACATTGCATTAATTTGTAAGACCACTAGAATTCAGTCAGTTGCTCATATTGATCAGTTCCCTGGTGACACACAAGATTCTGCTGAGCTAACCAAGCAACCTAAATGGTGCTGGCAAATTACAGGTTACACAAGCCCTGAAAAAAAATGTTGCAGTGTAGCTCTAACAAGCTATGTGTAATTGCTGTTCTGGGAAGAAGAGAGCTCTTACTGCAGGAGAACTGGCTCTAGAAATAGGGCTGACCCTACCATTAACTCAATACTCAAAACATGAGTGGTATGGGATCCTACTGGATGGTGCAGATGCCACAGAAATCATTCCACCTACATTGGTTGAAAATACTAGCCTGAATCCCATTTGTACTGTAATTGAACTGAGAAATCCCTAAGCCCCAGAAAAACTGTATGCATTATTGTCTCAATGGATGGTTTTTCCAATACTTTAGAGGAACTGATTGTCCAACATCTGTTAATTTCACTCAGTGCTCTGACCCTAGCAACTGAAACTGGAGCATCCTGAAAACTGTTGATATGGTGAGCATGCAATAATCTGGAGGATGCTGGCTGACTGGCACCACTGTGCCTCCCACTACTGTGGCTACAATGGAAAAAGACAACCCGGTGTTCTTGTTTAGAAAAGGATTTCCTTTATGCATTCCTGGGCTTGACCTTCCAGTTAACATTTGCTTGAAGTTGCATTAAACTAATATAATGAGAATACTAAATATTTGATTTCTAAAGGCATAATAGTTTATTCCTCTCCAACATTGTATTATTTTTGCTATGTTGGAGAAACCTATATTTAAAGAAAAAGGAAAAAAGTTTTTACCTTTACATGTTGACTTTTTTTGGTTAATTCTGAGTATTTTCCTCACTTGGTACTGTACATAGGCATTTATCTATTCCATTAATTTTAGTTTTTTTTTTTTTTTTTTTTTTTTTTTTTTTTTTTTTTTGACAGGCAGAGTGGACAGTGAGAGAGAGAGACAGAGAGAAAGGTCTTCCTTTTACCATTGGTTCACCCTCCAATGGCTGCCGCGGCTGGCGCGCTGCGGCCGGCGGCCGGCGCACCGCGCTGATCCGATGGCAGGAGCCAGGAGCCAGGTGCTTTTCCTGGTCTCCCATGGGGTGCAGGGCCCAAGCACCTGGGCCATCCTCCACTGCACTCCCTGGCCACAGCAGAGAGCTGGCCTGGAAGAGGGGCAACCGGGACAGAATCCGGCGCCCCGACCGGGACTAGAACCTAGTGTGCCGGCGCCGCTAGGCGGAGGATTAGCCTAGTGAGCCGCGGCGCCGGCCTTAGTTTTTTTTTTTTAAACTAGAAGTATTTAGAAGGAATAATGGCTTAAGATACTGTCACTGATGAATGCCCATTGATATAAAAAATATATGAATATATACTGTTTTCAAAGTTACTGACAAAGATACAGGGAAAAATGAAAGCCTCCTTTTACTGTGTCATCCTGATCCCCTTCCCCAAGAATAACCACTGCTGTGTTCATTGAAATTACTCCTAAAAATAAAAATGCATAAAACTAGATAAATGAATATAGCTAAACAAAATATCATCTCGCGGATTTCTAGCAAAACTTTAGAAAAAGTGATTTTTTTTCTTTTGACAAGCAGAGTGGACAGTGAGAGAGAGAGACAGAGAGAAAGGTCTTCCTTTGCCGTTGGTTCACCCTCCAAGGGCTGCCACGGCCAGCACACTGCGGCCGACATACCGCGCTGATCCGAAGGCAGGAGCCAGGTGCTTCTCCTGGTCTCCCATGGGGTGCAGGGCCCAAGCACTTGGGCCATCCTCCACTGCACTCCCTGGCCACAGCAGAGAGCTGGCCTGGAAGAGGGGCAACCGGGACAGAATCCGGCACCCCGACCGGGACTAGAAGCTGGTGTGCTGGCGCCGCAAGGCGGAGGATTACCCTAGTGAACCACGGCACCGGCCAAAAAAGTGATTTTTGATCAGAGATTAAAATGCACAGAAAACTTTGAGGAGAACCTAGGAAGAATTAAAGTTAGAAAGAATACTGTATGAAAGTCACAGCAGGTGTGAAATAGGCAGATACTTACCTTCAAGATGTACAAAGTGTTTAATAGCTTTTGAACCTCAAGTCTGCTGGGAAATTGGCCACATGGGATAACTGGAAGTTGGAGAGATACCAGATGATTGGGTCCCTTGCATGCTAGCTGTCTTTGAATCGACCAAGGAAACACAGTTCTTTATTTTACAATTTCAAAAATGTGTAAGCAAAAGGAGATCATATCTGTGATTATTGTCTATACTGTGACCAATCTTATCACCAGCAGAATTCACTGATTAAAATTCTCAGGATCCTTGCTGTTGTTGGTAATAGGACACATTGACTTTGTTCATATAAATTGATGGTACAGTAGATAAGGTGATAATGTGAAATTTAATGTTCACGTTGCCACAACATTGCAATGATTTTTCTCCTTTTTAAAAAATGTTCCCTCAAATAAGTAAATTATATATTTGCCTCATATTTCAAACCAGAAAAGTAAAGCATCAGCATTATGTTATGTGAATTAATTGAAAAATAATTTCAGCTACATGTTATTTTTAGACTAAGCTCTTTTGGTCCTTAAAGTGCAACAGGGAGTAGTATTATGTTTAGCATCACTTATTTGGTGATAAATAAGCAATCCACTACTCTGATGCCAGTGAGAAACATGGAATTTGAGGACTGGAATCAATCTTAATCTTTTTTTCCTTATAGTAACTCCATTTTAGAGATATAAAATTGAGAGCCACAAGCCAAATAGCAACTTAGCAGGGTCAGACGTAAAATTAAGACCCCTGGGCTCCAAGTCCAGTAGCTTTTCCCACTATGAGTCTCTCATGGCTGAGATACATGGAACAGTCATTGTTATGCCACAAGTCCAAAATGGGATGAGAGCTTCACATCCCTTGAATGCAGTGAAGCCCAGCATGTGTGCAGGCTCTGTGCTGGGCCTGGGAATATAATGATGGATGAAAGGAAGCAGGAGCCCTATAGCCTGCAGCTCAGGTTCTAAGTAGATACACATCAGTGTGGTGTGAGGAAAGTCACACTGATGTGAAATAATAAACTGTGGTAAATGGGAAAGGTTTATGGTCAATGAAAGGAGATAAGGAGTCCTGATTTTTGTTTTCTTAAAAATCCAACAAATACAAGTTTGTTTCAAAGGAGGTATCTGTTTTGAGGATTTGAGTCAGTTCTAAGCTTCTATCAAATTTCTTTGAAAGTTTATGAAACATTTCATCACCTAATTTAATGCTCTTTAAATTCTTGCAACAAATATTTGGTGAATTTTGCCTACTAGCAAAGGAGAAATCATTTTTTTTGCTGGACTTTTCACTCAATCTGGTGACAATTGTATAAAGTTGTCAAAACTAGATGAGAAATGTTATCTGTCTCAAATTAAACAAACAATTCCAAAGATCCAAAAAGGAATTTAACAAAAAAGAGATTTTAGTTTTTTTCATGCAATGTATTTAGCAGACTTTAAGAGGTAATTTTCTAGAAAAATGTAATATTGTCTGTAATTGCTCTACTTCACAGAACTTTTGGGGAATTTTCTCACGCTGTTAAAAGGAGGATACCTGGGAAAATTTTCTTGTCCTTGTCTTTGAACAGAATTGCACCTGAGTTTTCTGATTTATGTTATCAATCCAAATAGCCACTTACTACATTCCTTTAAGCATGATTTAAGAGTGATGAAAATTGTTTATAAATACCCAATTTTTCCATGCCTTGGAAGAGTTTTTCTAATGGAAAACACCTAAGCTCTAAAAAGAAAGAATCCCATTAAAATTCATAGTAACCGCTATATGATGGAAATAGGACCAAATATCTCTAGATTTTTTCCTCTAATCACAAAGCTTCAGATGAAGAGAGAGGGAAAAGTTCCAGAGAGCAGTAGTCAGTCAGATGGTGGGAACTGCAGCGAACAGAGCTCACCCAGTTCCTTCTCTGTGAGTTCTGCTAAAGATTTGGCTGAAATAAAATATGCTTCCTTCATTTTCATGGAGTAAACAGAGATGAACAATTAAAATAATGAAAGAGCTGAGCTTTTGAAGAGCGAAGAGCAAAGGAGAATCTAAGGGAGGCTTAAGGGCATTTCAAGCTCAGTCATTTCTAGGACTCTCACTGTGGAAATGATCTTGAGTATTTTAAAGCAAAGGTATCTAATCAGCCTGTTGAAAAACTGCACAGTGAGCTGCCAAATTCTGATCAATGGGTAGAATTTATTTAGGCTTTGTTTAGAAAATAAAGAAAACAGACTATTTTTGGTATTCACTATTAATTTATATGAATATGAGAAGACAGAGCAGATAATCCAGACAACAATGAATTGGTTCTCCACACTCCTTGGTAACTTGAAACTAAAAATATTTTTTGGAATGTCTTAAAACCTTGAGCATGAGGCTTTGTGCACAGATTTTGCCATCTAGTAACACAGGCAGTGGGAACTTCAGGCGTGGGAGATATGATTGGTGTCATCATGGACTTCAGCCACTGTAGTCATTGGAATAGAGATGTCCGTTCAGCTGGTTAGGTTAAACAGCACCATTAAGTGTGACAAAATGTTACAGACTACTAATACAAATACTCCTGCATGTTCCCTGGGCTATTGCAGAACTTAGCCCTTGAGATTTATGGGGACAGTCAGGCAGTGAGCAGAGTAAATACAGTGACAAAAATGGAGCGAAGAACTAATGCTCCATAATGGCAGGATGATTTCTAGATGCTGTGATATGTGTGATTGTGCAGTAACAATTGCTGATTCACTTAGTGCTTTCTACAATTGTAACTTAGTTTTACCTAATACATAAATATATACATATCAATGTTTTTATATGTCAAGTGATATCTTGATACATGTATGCATTGTGTAATGTTCATGTCAGGTCAAATATATCTCCTCAAATTTTTTATCGGTTGGTGAAAACATTAAAAAATCTCTCTTCTAGCTTACAAAAAGGTAACATAGTTGTTATCTATTGTACTATGCAATAACACCCCAGAAAGCTTTTCTCCTGTTTAACTTAGAATTCATTAATCAACATTTCCCCATCCCTTCCTCCCTTTGATTCTCCCCAGTCTCTAGTAAACACAATTCTACTTTTTAAAAAAGATTTATTATTTAATTTGAAAGGCAAAGTAAGACAGAGAGAGAGAGAGAGATCATTCATCTACTGATTTATTCCCACAACAGCCCAATCTGGGCCATGCTGAAGCCAGGAGCCAGGAATTTTATCCTGTTCTCCCATATGGCAGGGGCCATAGAATATGGTTTATCTTTGCTACCTTCCCAGGCACATTAGCAGGAATCTGGGTCAGAAGTGGAGTAGCCATTGCACCAAAACCTAGCACTACCACCATTCTACTCTTATCTTCTATAAAATCAAATTTTTTAGATTCCTCTTTTGAGTGAGATCATGAAGCACTTTTCTTCCTATGCCTGGATTATTTTTCACTTAATGTAGTGATCTCCAATTTCCTACATGCTGTTGCAAATGACAGGATTTTATCATTTTTTATGTTGGCATACTATTCTATAGTGTATATGTAACTTGGTGCTTTTTTTGAGTCTTTGAATTTCCTCATGAATGCATCAAAAATTGTAGCATTTTTGAGGTATTGTTGAAATTTCCAAAGTACAAGAATTACTACTTGAAACTCTTGGACCATTTCATGTGGGACAAGGGTAGGATGCTTTTAACCACCTTTGCCTCTAATGCCATGCGCTGTGCTCTAGTTGCTACAGTTAAAGGAATGTTACTTTCTCAAGGTAATATCCTTGTAACACAATCAGTGACAGAACTTAGTATATCAAGGACTCACTTGACTGTCTCCAAATTTGAGAAAAGTTATACACCTGAAAGTAGCAATCTCCATAGGCGATGTTTGATTAAAATGGCATTTTTTATCTAGATATAACATCTTGCACTTTTGACTACTTCTTGGTTCTTAAAGTCAAACTTAGCACCTTGGCAGCCTCTAATAAACCCAACCATTTAAAAATATATGTAGATCTTGTTTTGGAAATTCACAAGACCAATTTTCTGACCAGTTAAACAGTTACCAGAGAGAACTAGGGATCTTTACCTTGCAAAAGCAAAATTGGTAACATACTTGGAATCTATCTGGTACTTAACAGTCATTATCTGTTGATGAAAATTGCCAATAAATCACAGAAAAGATGAGTAAATCACACTGCCATCATAGAGAACTTTCAAATTATATGTTTTAGATCTAGCAACTGGCTAATTGGAGGAAAAACTTGAATGACGTATTATTATTTGCCCCTGTTTTCACTACTCTTGGCAAACTCTCCAGAGCTCAGTATTTGTAAACTTTGTCTGAAAGAGTTCACTTGTTCTCATTTCCAGGCAGCTTCTGAGTCTTCATTGCCAAGCATTCATGGATCGACTGCAGGTCTTGATCTCTCCCTCTGCCTTTTGAATTAATGAGCATGGAATTTAGAGGTTGCCAAGCAGCTAACAAATTTGACACCACATCTGGCACAATGCTCTTGGGATCTAAAACATAACAAACCCCCAAATCTCAGTAATTTCTTCTATTTGTAAATCATCACTCCATATGATAGTGATAGAATTTCTGAAAAATTGTGTTTTCAGATTTGGAAGCCCTTTGGTCATTATGATTGCAAAAATGATTTTGTCTTATTAATTGTTGAAACTAGAGTCCTACATATTGATATTATAAAAAGACTACCAGGAATTGTTGTTTTTTTTTTTTCCTGGTTTCCCACACCAACACAAAGTCCTATTGTTATTCTTGTGACAATTATATATAAAGATAGAAAAAAAATCCTGACAAGAATTCTCAGATATCTTGTGATTACATCTTCTTATCATCCTACCTTTGCCTATTTAGTAACTCATCTGTATTTGAACATGTGGTATATTGGGGTTCATTTGGAACCTCTATTAGGCCATATCGTCACATAAGAAATCATCCCTTGATCTTTAAAATAGCATCCACAGCAGCTGCTTCCCTAACTCTTTTAGGAAGTGGGACTATACTATGAATTTACTAAACAAAGTAAGAAAGACTTCACTATTGAGAATCTCATGCAGTGTTATGTAGTCATTTGGGAAGAGTATGTGTTTCTCTAGATACCTACTAGAGCCACCAGAGAACATCTGTAAAAAACCTCCTCAGTTTCTACTGAGTGTTTTGAAGGAACACAAGGTAGTATTGGTAAGTGTCGCTCCCCCTCTTCGTGGAGGAACGACACTAAGCCCTGCCTAGGCTTCATATCCGAGTCACGGCACCATTATGTCGCTCCCCCTCTTCGTGGAGGAACGACTCAGGACCCTGCGCTGTTCTTTCGTCTGCTCGGCCCTCCCCGGGTTTGCTGCTGGTTCTTCCCGGGTTGGCTACTGTCCCTTCCACCTCCGTGGAAGGGCGGTTCCCCCTGGCCACTTTCCCCACTTCCGCAGGGGAGCGGCACACCGCCGGCCGGCTCTCTTGGGGGCTGCACAGGTGTTCCCCTTAGATGTTCCTGGTGCATGGTGTCTCTCTCCTCCCTTATAGTCCTCTTCCACCAATCCCAACTCTGCTACCCACACGCCGAGTACGCTGCTCTCCTCCAATCAGGAGCAGGTCCCACAGTTTATTGGTTGAACTGGAGGCAGCTGTGTAGAAGCTGTTTCCCTTCTCAGCGCCATATTGTGGGAGAGCAGATGCATAGAATAAGTCTTAATTCCAGTAACTTAGTCTAGTCCGAGTTGCTCCCAGTGCTCCCCACAGATCCCCCTTTCTTTTTATTTTTGGCGTTGATACGCGCCTGTCTTCGGTGCCCCGTGGCACACACTCTGCTCTGCTTGCTAGAGTTGCCCACAGGTTCTTACAAGTCCTATCAATCAGGCAAACCGAATCCGGGTCCTCTCTTCGCCATGTTGTGAGGAGGTTTTTAGGCGCTGATGCGTGCCTGTGTTTGGTGCCCTGCAGTGCATGCTCTGCTCTGCCTGCAGGTGCTTACAAGCCCTATCAGGCAAACCGAATCCAAGCCTTCTCATTGCCATATTGTGGGGAGGCTTATTGGTGTTGATTCGTGCCTATCTTCGGTGACCTGCAGCTCATACTCTGGTCGAGCTGCCTGTTGGTGCTTATCGCCCTAATCAGGCAGACCGAATCCAAGCTCTCTCATTGCTGTGTTGTGGGGAGGCCTTATTTTTGTCTATTTCTCTATCTCCGGGCATTCCTATCTCTCCCATTTTACTTCTATCTGCCAGCATTCCTATTTCTCTCATTTTACTTCTAAATTTCTGTTTCTCTTATCCCTGTGGCTTCCCGGCGCCCGCCCCGAGGCTGCTTCTCGGCGGCTTCCCGGCTCTGAGCCGCTTCAGCCCGCGCCTCTCTCATCTGCGCGGCTTCCCGGCTTGGCTTCGCGCGCGCACTCTGTGGTCTCGCACTAGCCCAGCGTTCCCTATCTACTTGTGCCCCACACACTCTCTCTGCGCGCAGCAGCCTCCGCGAGTCACACAGCCCCAGCTCACGTTTCCGCCACCACCGGCATTCAGTCCAAGTTCCCCGGACTAACCTGGCGAATTCCAACCTGGGGGCCCACGTCTCTGCCTCTGGTTCCAGATCTTCGCCTCTTGCTCCCCGGGCTGACTTGAAGAATTCCAAGATGGCTTCCGTTTCTGCCTTGGCCTGCACTCGCGGCTTCATCCTCCCTAACATTTTTCTCTACCCGGTATGTTTCCCTAAGTTTTCTTCCAACAATATTCCTCCCTCATTTCTCCTGGCCTCTCCCCACAGTCCGTATCCAAGTCTAAGTTTCTTCTAGGTTTCACTTTCACTTTCAACCTGCAGTCCGTATCTGAGTCTAAGTTTCTTCTTGCTTTCACTTTAAATCCTAACTTCTTTCCCACAGTCCGTATCCGAATCTATGCCTAGGCTTTCAATAGCTTCTTCCGGCACCTTTTCCATCCGGCTTTCCCTAGGCTGTTTGCTAGTCTCTCTCTCCGGCATTTTCCACTTCTTCCCGTTTCTTCCCTCCTAAGTTTCCTATCCGAGTCACGGCACCATTATGTCGCTCCCCCTCTTCATGGGGGAACGACACTAAGCCCTGCCTAGGCTTCATATCCGAGTCACGGCACCATTATGTCGCTCCCCCTCTTCGTGGAGGAACGACTCAGGACCCTGCGCTGTTCTTTCGTCTGCTCGGCCCTCCCCGGGTTTGCTGCTGGTTCTTCCCGGGTTGGCTACTGTCCCTTCCACCTCCGTGGAAGGGCGGTTCCCCCTGGCCACTTTCCCCACTTCCGCAGGGGAGCGGCACACCGCCGGCCGGCTCTCTCGGGGGCTGCACAGGTGTTCCCCTTAGATGTTCCTGGTGCATGGTGTCTCTCTCCTCCCTTATAGTCCTCTTCCACCAATCCCAACTCTGCTACCCACACGCCGAGTACGCTGCTCTCCTCCAATCAGGAGCAGGTCCCACAGTTTATTGGTTGAACTGGAGGCAGCTGTGTAGAAGCTGTTTCCCTTCTCAGCGCCATATTGTGGGAGAGCAGATGCATAGAATAAGTCTTAATTCCAGTAACTTAGTCTAGTCCGAGTTGCTCCCAGTGCTCCCCACAGTAAGACTGTCCAATGTCCCCAAAAGAGTCATGTTTGTAACTGGGATTCTTAATGTTTGTCGCAACCAGGAGAAGTAGAGAAATGAGAAAGGGTGATAAGGCTGGTCGACTTTGCTTTTTTTCATGGCCCATTACCTGGTTTTGGGTTGTCTTGTTTTTTTCTTCTGCCCACCTTTTTCTTTCCTACCTATTGGGTGACTTATTTTTTGATCTAGTGTTGAGTAGATAATAATCAGGCCAATTCCAACTGAGGGTGAAAGTGCTAAAGAGAAATCAAGTGAAGCTGAAGGCCATGATGCGTTTGGTCTGCCATGTCGTCTACTAGTATCTGCGATAATCAGGAATAAATATAGGATAGTAACTACCAGGTATAGATGCTGTCCTTCCCACAAGGACATCTACCCAACGATGCCATGCTCTCCATATGCAGGACCACAAAATCCAGGGAGAAAGAGTGACCTAGTACAGATTGTTGCAGTGAAGTGTGATTAACAAGTGATGGGTGTACCAAGGTGCTGAGATGCTGTGAAAGTTTAGAGAAGACGTAAATTATTTTGCTCTGAGAGATAAGTTGGTAAAGACCTAAGAAATTGATCTAATGATATTTGGAGAAATCCAGCTGTACTGAATTGGAACCTTTGCCCGTAGTGCTCCAGAGACCATTTTAACACATGAAGCATTTTTTTATAAGGCCCCTTTTTGTGCTAAAACATCTCTTCAACATTTTGATTTGGAAAGTTCTAAAATATCTATTTATTAAAATGATAATATACCTCTCAGCTGAAACATCTGAAATCCCAAACACTGTCAGTATCAAATGTTCCATCAAATGTGGTACAATAGAAATTCCCATTCATTCCTGTTGTGAATGCAAAATAGTATAATTATTTTGAAGCACGGTTCAACAGGTTCTTAAATGATAAAGCTGGGCTTACCATATGATCTGGCAATCACACTCTATAGTATTAAATAAGATGAATTGAACGTCTACACACAAAAAAAATCTGCACATGGATGTTTATAGCAACTTTATTCATAATCGCCAAAACTTAGAAATAATAAACATGAAGCAACCAAGATCTCCATGAGTAGCTGAATGGATAAACTGATATATCCATATAATGGAATATAAATAATCCAAAAAAGTTTCATGGAAGAAACTTAAATGCAGATGGTTAAGTGAAAGATGTTCTGAAAAGGCTGTATAGTACATAACTCCAACTATTTGGTGTTCTGGAAAACACAGAGACAACTGGGTATGGTTGTGCAACAATGTGAATGTACTTAATACCACTGTAGTATATACTTAAAATAGTTAAAATGGTAAATTTCATATTATGTGTATTTTATGACCACACACACATACACAAATAAACATGCATACACACTCAAAAATTATAGAAACAGTTAAAAAAATTATAGAAACAGTTAAAAAATAGTGGTTGCCTAGGCTTGAGGTTAGGTTAGGGTAGAATATAGATCATTTTTAGGACAGTGAGACTATGATTCTAAAATAGTAGATTTCTATATTTGCTAAATCCCATTGAACTGTATAACACAAATACTAACGTAAGCTATCAACTCCAGCTAATAATCTGTCACTACTGATTTATCAAATGTACTGCACTAACATAACATATGATTAAACTGTGTGTGTCTTGGGCAGGAGGGGCGTGTCGATACTTTCTGTGTAATATTTCTATGAATTAAAAACTGCTATAAAACTAAAGTTTATGTGAGCAAAGGCAAATAAGAGAAAAAGTTAAATATAGAGTTGGCCACAAACTAAAGGCAGAAAGTCTATATGTTAGTATCTTTTGTCAACCTGAATTTTCTATGTGCAAATACACACACACACACACACACACACACACACTAAACAGTTGGAATAAAGGATGAAGCACATGAATGAGGAAAAATTACTAGGATATTTGGCTGTATGCATCACCTATTTTTTTTTCTTCAACAGTGGCTTGAGCTGAATGACAGATTATATTCAGAAAGCAAGTGTTAACTGATGGATATTCTCATTCTTCCTGCTCTCTTATTTTTTTTTTAATTTCTAGCTTGTTTTTCCAGTTGTGCTTCAGAGTAGATGATATTAGATAAACCAGACCCAGAGTGATATAGATGAGAGGGATGCCCTCTGGATAGGATTTTATCATAATGGGTTCCAATTTCATCCCTGCCACTGAGTGAAAACAACGTAGAGGCAAAGTAGTCAACCTCTCATGATCAGTGTCTATGTCTGGCCACTAAGAGGGTTGGAGTGGATGTTGGATGTACTCCATTCTTCCTCTCAAGTTCCTTTTTCTCCTTTTTTTATTTTATATTCAGACAAAAACAATATAGAGACTGTCAAGAAGAGGCCAATGTCTGCCGAGATCATTTCATTTTGAAAAAACATGTACTGTTGACTTACCTTCTCATTTACTATTGGACTTTTAAAATGGAGATACCCAGGGGCTGCCATTGTGATGAAGCAGTCTAAGCTGTTCCTGAAACACTAGCATCCCATATCAGAGTGTCAGTTCAAGTCCTGGCTACTATGCTTCTGATCCAGCTTCCTGCTAATGTACATAGGAAAGCAACAGAAGATGAGCTGCATACATGGGCCCCTACCACTGATGATGGAGACCTGGGTGGAATTCTGGGCTCCTGGTTTCAGCCTGGCCCAGCCCTAGATATTGCAACCACAGATAGGGAGCGAACTGCAGATGAAAATGTCCTTGTTTCTCTCTCTCCCTCTCTCCCCCCCCCACTCTTCCCCTCTTCCTCCTCTTCCCCCTTTCCCTCTCTTTCTCCTTTTCATCCTTTCCCTCCTTCTCTGTAGTATTCTTTCAAATAAGTAGTCAATTCTTTAATTTTTTAAAAAATACCAAAAATTCTCAAAAATTCTCACTTTCTAGCTACTTTTACTTGCTCAAAATCATCCTAGTATATACTCTTATAGAACTATCTGTCTCCCTTCTGTATTTCTTAATACAGTTTGTGCTTATTCACTTTGTGATTACTTACTAATGCCTGCATGTGTGCTCATACACACACCATGAGTTATGTGAGACCAGGGAATAGTGTGGTTTTATTTACCATTAACTCTTGAATGCCTAGTACCCAGAGGTGAGCAAAGCATATATACTGAATTAATAAATGAATCAATATATTAATGTAATGCAACACAAATTTAATTTTAATCACATGACATTAAAGAGATTTTTAAAATTTTTTTTAGTTTTTTTTTAACTTTTATTTAGTAAATATAATTTCCAAAGTACAGTTTATGGATTACAATGGCTCCCCCCCCCATAACTTCCCTCCCATTCACACCCCTCCCATCTCCTGCTACCTCTCCCATTCCATTCACATCAAGATTCATTTTCAATTATCTTTATATACAGAAGATCAATTTAGTATATATTAAGTAAAGATTCCATCAGTTTGCACCCACACAGAACATAAAGTGTAAAATACTGTTTCAGTACTAGTTATAGCATTAATTCACATTGGACAACACATTAAGGACAGAGATCCCACATAAGGAGTAAGTACACAGTGACCCCTGTTGTTGACTTAACAATTTGACACTCTTGTTTATGGCGTCAGAAATCTCCCTAGGCTCTAGTCATGAGTTGCCAAGGCTATGGAAGCCTCTTGAGTTTGCTGACTTCGATCTTATTTAGCCAAGGTCACAGTCAAAGTGGAAGTTCTCTCCTCCCTTCAGAGAAAGGTACCTGTTTCTTTGATGGCCCGTTCTTTCTACTGGGATCTCACTCGCAGAGATCTTTCATTTAGGTCATTTTTTTTTTTCCCACAGTGTCTTGGCTTTCCATGCCTGAAATACTCTCATGGGCTCTTCAGCCAGATCCAAATACCTTAAGGGCTGATTCTGAGGCCAGAGTGCTACTTAGGACATCTGCCATTCTATGAGTCTGCTGTGTATTCCGCTACCCATGTTGGATCATTCTCTCCCTTTTTTATTCTATCAGTTAGTATTAGCAGACACTAGTCTTGTTTGTGTGATCCCTTTGACTCTTAGACCTATCAGAGTGATCAATTGTGAACTGAAATTGATCACTTGAACTAGTGAGATGGCATTGGTACATGCAATCTTGATGGGATTGTATTGGAATCCCCTGGCACATTTCTAACTCCACCATTTGGGGCAAGTCAGCTTAAGCATGTCCCAAATTGTACATCCCCTCCCTCTTTTATTCCCACTCTTATATTTAACAGGGATCACTTTTCAGTTAAATTTAAACACCTAAGAATAAATGTGTGTTAATTACAGAGTTCAACCAATAGTATTAACTAGAACAAAAAAATACTAAAAGGGATAAAGTATTACATTGTACATCAACAGTCAGGACAAGGGCTGATCAAGTCTCTGTTTCTCATAGTATCCCTTTCACTTCAACAGGTTTCCTTTTTTGTGGTTGGTTAGTTGTCACCGATCAGGGAGAACATACGGTATTTGTCCCTTTGGGACTGGCTTAGTTCACTCAGCATAATGTTTTCCAGATTCCTCCGTTTTGTGCTAATGACCAGGTTTCATATTTTTGACTGCTGTATAGTATTCTATAGAGTATATGTCCCATAATTTCTTTATCCAGTCTACTGTTGATGGGCATTTGGGTTGGTTCCAGGTCTTAGCTATTGTGAATTGAGCTGCAATAAACATTAATGTGCAGACAGCTTGTTTGTTTGCCAATTTAATTTCCTTTGGGTAAATTCCAAGGAGTGGTATGGCTGGGTTGTATGGTAGGGTTATATTCAGGTTTCTGAGGACTGACTTCCATAGTGGCTTGACCAGTTTGCACTCCCACCAACAGTGGGTTAGTGTCCCTTTTTCCCCACATCCTCGCCAGCATCTGTTGTTGGTAAATTTCTGTATGTGTGCCATTCTAACTGGGGTGAGGTGAAAACTCATTGCGATTTTGATTTGTATTTCCCTGATTGCTAGTGATCCTGAGCATTTTTTCATGTGGCTGTTGGCCATTTGGATTTCCTCTTTTGAAAAATGTCTATTGAGGTCCTTGGTCCATCTCTTAAGTGGGTTGTTTGTTTTGATGTTTTGGAGTTTCTTGATCTTAAAGAAATTTTTTTTAAAGATTTATTTTTTTGAAAGTCAGTTATAGAAAGAGAGAGAAAGAAAAGAAGTTCTCTTTTGCCAGGCAGAGAGTTAGACAGTGAGAGAGAGACTGAGAGAAATGTCATCCTTCCATTGGTTCATTCCCCTAATGGCTGCTACGGCCGGTGCTGCACCTATCTGAAGTCAGGAGCCAGTACTTCCTCCTGGTCTCCCATGTGGGTGCAGGGACCCAAGCACTTGGTCCATCCTCCGCTGCCCTCCCAGGCCACAATAGAGAGCTGTACTGGAAGAAGAACAACCGGGACTAGTACCCGATGCCCCACCCAGGACTAGAACCTGGGGTGCTGGCACCACAGATGGAGGATTAGCCAAGTAAGCCACAGCACCGGCCCTGAGAGAGATGCTTTTTTTTATATATAAGATTTATGTATTTATTTGAAAGAGACAGAGAGGGAAGGAGAGGCAGAGAGAGAGGTCTTCGATATGCTGGTTCACTCCCCAGTTGGCCACAATGGCTGTAGCTGTGCCGATCTGCAGCCAGGAACCAGGAGCATCTTCTGGGTCTCCCACATGGGTGCAGGATCCCGAGCACTTGGGCCAGCTTGCACTGCTTTCTCAGACCATAGCAGAGAGCTGGAACAAAAGCAGAGCAGCTGGGATTCAAACGGGCACCACATGAGATGCCAACATTGCAGGCAGTGGCTTTACCCGCTATGCCACAGTGCCAGACCCATGAGAGAGGAGAGATTTTACATCTGCTAGTTTATTCCCCAAATGGTTGAAATGGCCAGGATTGAGTCAGGCTAAAGCCAGGGCCAAGAACTTCATTTGGGTCTCCCACATAGAACAGGAACCCAAGCAGTTGGACCATTCTCTGCTGACTTCCAATGCATATTACCAGGGAGTTGGCTCAGAATTGGAGCAGTCGAGACTTGTACAGTCCCCATATGGGATGCTTGTGTTGTAGGCAGTGGCTTTTACCTGCTATGCTACAACACCAGCCCCCTAATAATTGATATTTATAATGTACCTTATACTACATGAATTAGGAAATGTTTTCTAAATGGTTGCATATTTAAGCTGCAAAATTTTCAACATGAATTTAGTAATTTAACTTTCAGGAATCAATGGTAGTTTCTTGAATATAAATTATCTTATATTAATTGATGTGAGCCACAAGCATCAGTAATGATTTTCATGCCAAAAATAGTTTCTAGGCAAACCAATGCATTAGAATAGCAAGGGCATGGCCGGCGCCGCGGCTCACTAGGCTAATCCTCCGCCTTGAGGTGCTGACACACCGGGTTCTAGTCCCGGTTGGGGCGCCGGATTCTGTCCCGGTTGCCCCTCTTCCAGGCCAGCTCTCTGCTGTGGCCAGGGAGTGCAGTGGAGGATGGCCCAGGTGCTTGGGCCCTGCACCCCATGGGAGACCAGGAGAAGCACCTGGCTCCTGCCTTAGGATCAGTGCGGTGCGCCAGCTGCAGTGCGCAGGTGGTGGCGGCCATTGGAGGGTGAACCAACAGCAAAGGAAGACCTTTCTCTCTGTCTCTCTCACTGTCCACTCTGCCTGTCAAAAAAAAAAAAAAAAAAAAAAAATAGCAAGGGCAAATTATTGGAAACTATTGCAAACACAAGTCATAATAAAAATAATTATTTCCCTAAGTGACAAATGAATATTCATTTTTCATTCTAAAGTAAACTATTTTTTCAGTTGATGATTTGATTATTTGGCAATCAAATTTTCATTTTGCTGTTGAATGAAAAAATAAGTAATGCTGTGAAAAATTAAAGTGAAAAATGTAAAAGTCCTTTCTAGCACTTGAATAAAGCTGAAGATATCTGAAACATTAATTATTGAGCCTACTGTTTCTAAAAATAAGTTGCTTTTCTGGATGGTTGACTGGGAGCATAGTCTTTTGGTCAAATATGTCAATAAAATATTTGAAAGAATAACTTTTGTCTTCTGTGTTCATGGAAAGATTCTAAATGCCAGTTTAATGTTTGCCATTTATGATGAATTTATTATTCATGTTTTAGAAGTCTATGTGAAATCATTCCTTTTAAACATGCCCATTAATTCAGAACATCAATTTAGAAAGATTATTTCTTCAGTTCAAAATAATGTTCTATGGGGAATGGAATGTCATAGATGCCATTTGAAACATAGAGCAAATAGAAGGTGATTAAAAAAAAAGCAATATACTATTTAGTATTTATCTGAAATTGAAATAGATGCCTGGGGTGTAAAGATTTTTTTTCTTTTCAAATAAACAAATCATCCAATTCAGTTTAAACAAGTAAATAACATAATTTGTGGAAATGTACACTTTGTAGCAAATGTAATGCTTGGATTTTAGGGGAAAATGTTTTAATAAGACTGTGACTAGACATAGAACAATATTTTCATTAAGATCAGAAAAATGTTAGAATTCATACTAACTGATGCCATTCTTTATTTTCTC
The DNA here is from genome assembly GCF_051225735.1 of Oryctolagus cuniculus. NCBI lineage: Eukaryota > Metazoa > Chordata > Mammalia > Lagomorpha > Leporidae > Oryctolagus > Oryctolagus cuniculus. The sequence continues at coordinate 66,704,813 of NC_142880.1, read as the reverse complement.
CATTTTTAAGCATATTGGATTTTCATTGTGACTAAAAATGTTCTTGATCTAGACATTGTATTACAGTTTTATATTATTTGAATCCAAAGCTCAGGATTTAGACTCAAACTGATTTTAGTTATTTTTGTGACAGTATAATGTGAAACCATCTGTTGGGGTTAGAAATTTTAACTTATTTTAGAAGTGAATTGATCATTTATTTTAGCCTAAGGAAAGGTACTTACTTTAAATATAAAGTAACTCAATTTTCATTTTTGCTTCATAGTTATTCACTTTCAAAATAGTCATTGGATATATGTAAATATTTTGTTTTGGCTTTCAAGTCAATTTTTCTGTTTATATAGAATATTTTGAAACAACTTATTTCAAATATACATAAAAAGAATGTGTAAAGAATTTGCCCTCTGTTTGAAGGAAAAACGTGATTTGAATATCTGAGGTCCAATATCCTCTTACCATTGTGATGTATACAGTGATGATATTTAGAAGTCAAGGAAATTGGTAAGGACCCTGGGCAGACAAGATGAAGCTACCTAGGTTTAGCTCTGAGGATCATAAGCTTGTGTGAAGTTGCAGGAACTCTTGACAGTACAGGTGTGTTGCTAATAAAAAGTTAATTATCATCAAACTTTCAAGTTATTCTAAAAGAAAGAAAATCTATCAATTCGGAAAGTACAAATTTTTGCAGTTGCCAATTTTCCAGTTTTGAGGGCATGAAGAATTCTAGGAACTATCCTGTAACAGTGTATTTGTCTAGAAATTATCTTAAATAAAATGACGGGAAAAAAAGGCAAAAGAAGATGACATTGCTCAAATTTTTCTATACAGGAAGCAAAGATTTTCAACTCATTAAAATTACTAAGTACATTATATATTTATACACAGTGTTTTGAATTTTGGAATTAATGAGTTCTTTTATATTAATATACATTTATATTTTATTTACATTTTTGGAAATTTTCTACAATTTTTCTATTGACAATATATTAATATGATAAGCTAAGCTAAAGAATGAGACCTTAAAACTGATAATAGAATATCTACATTAAATTTATAAGACATTCTAAGCATCTTATTTTTGTTTCAAAGGTACAAAAGAGTTCAGTAACTCCACAATACTTTATGTCTGTGAAGACATAGTGTTTGAACCTTCATCTTAATCATTAAATTGCCTTTTGACTTCAGCTGCTTTGGGAACTAAACTTTCTGTAACATTGTTAACATGTTTGAAATGAGTCAATAAAATTACTGTATAGATGGTAGAACTAATACTATTTCCTGAGTATGTTCAGCTTTTCTGATTTTAACTAGAAACTTTAGTATTTCATTTTTATACATTCTTCTGGGATCACTCTCAATGTTTATAGTGGAACCTCTGTTGACTAATAGAATTGCTGGCATGAAATAAACATTTGGTTTAAATAGATTGAATGAAAACCATGACACCATTAGCCAAAGAGATTCAAGAGCGGCATATAATGCTTTAACTGATATTACCATGGATCGGCCAATGAAAAGATATATTAAGTAATCCATGGAGTTAGTGCCCTTGGTATCACAACTGTCTGCAGCTGTACTCATTTCCAAAATGGACAGATTCTTTCCTGGTTACCCATATTTATCAATGAGTTGATAGATGAGAAAGCAGGAGCTCACCTGCCCTCAGACCCATGACCATGATTTATTATAACTGTTGGAACAAAGCCTTCTTTAGAATTATACAAATTGAGGGATAACTATGAGATCATCATATGTTGAGCAGAAAGAGATGTCTAAAAATGGTGTCCTCTGCAATCCAGTTGGGTTGCTTGTAGCATAAGCATCATGTTAGAATCTCATTTTGTACCCTAGAGATACGAAGTAACCAGAAGACTCCTCCTTCCTCAGCAATGTGAAAGATCTGAAGAGATACAAAAATAAAGCCTTACAGGAATGCTTTTTTCCCTACCATTACATTGACTCTTTAGCCACCACTTTTTATGGCCTCTTAAAAGGAAAAGGGGATGATGCGTAGCTATGAAAAGATAGGTTAACAAACTTCTCAATTTTAATATCAGTCCAACCCACTTATAAAAGAACAGTTCTACTGAGGGACTACAGCATTTCCAGCTTATATAATTCCAAATAATTCATTAATTGGGAGGACATTTGAGGCATTTGGCAGTTTTTAAGGGTGTTCACTGTCACAATTATATGTAAACTTTCTTATAACCCTGAGGTAGAGAGAGAGTTCTCTATCCTTTATGGTGCACAGAGGTTCATTGAGTTGCAAACACAATTCAAGTCAAGTCAGTCCTGGGTTCAAGAATGACTACACAGTAAGGAAATTTCCTATTCTGAAAACAAACATGGCAGTGCACAAGTATGCTATTAACAGTCCTGTCTCCTGTGGAAAACCTTTTATTGGTAGAGTAAGGTTTGGAAATCAAGTATTCATATCATCGCCTATTTTATATCTTACTAACTTTGATTTTCAATTACTTTCACTGGATATAATGGTATAAGGTAACTAGGAAAAAAGAGGCAGCATTATGCAACTTCATTTGTCAATAAAAGTATTAGGAATAGGTTTCAAAAATGTCAAATATTTTGTCAGTACTACCTTTTTAAAAATTTATTTAGAATACATTTGGAGGGATATTAACAAAGATTTGTTTTTCCTATTATGAAAACCTTTTTATCCCCTAAAATGAAATTAAATGCCAGGATAAGACCTGTTGTAAAATACATTGTTTTATTAACATGTAAGAAAAAGACACATTTTCAGATATTTTCAAATGATTTCCAATGACATGAGTGCCTAATAAGATTAGTAATAAAATTCTCTAGGCTGTTTCATGCTTCTTTCAATCTTTGATTAGAATGTATTCTTTACGCATTCCCCTTGGGAATAGTTGTTCTCTGCCAGGGAGGGTTTAATAACATGGAAGACTCTTCCCTGGCCTTGACTCCTCCCAGGGACAGGGCTAATATAGATGGTGGACAACTGACACACATAGTTATCACAGTCAATGTCTGTCTCTGGTGCAATTGACTAGCCCACTACCAACTTCCTTTGTGGATACCTTAAAAATTTGAACCAATGACATTTATTTTAAATAGCCAGGTGCCCTGTAATTGAATACATATACATTTATCACAGTTAATCTTCCTGTTTAATTGAAAGACAAGTACCATTTGTTCTCCCTGATCTGTGATAACTAATACAGTACCTAACAGGTAACATATGGGAATGAAATTGACACTGTGAGATGCAATAATTTTTTTTAACTTTTATTTAATGAATATAAATTTCCAAAGTACAGAATATTGATTACAATGGCTTCCCCCCCATAACGTCCCTCCCACCCGCAACCCTCCCCTTATCCACTCCCTCTCCCCTTCCATTCATATCAAGATTCATTTTCGATTCTCTTTATATACAGAAGATCAGTTTAGCATACATTAAGTAAAGATTTCAACAGTTTGCTCCCACACAGAAACATAAAGTGAAAAATACTGTTTGAGTACTAGTTATAGCATTAGATCTCAATGTACAGCACATTAAGGACAAAGATCCTACATGAGGAGTAAGTGCACAGTGATTCCTGTTGTTGACTTAACAAATTGACACTCTTGTTTATGGCATCAGTAATCACCCTAGGCTCTTGTCATGAGCTGCCAAGGCTATGGAAGCCCCCTGAGTTCACTGACTCTGATCATTTTTAGGCAAGGCCATGGTCAAAGTGGAAGTTCTCTCCTCCCTTCAGAGAAAGGTACCTCCTTCTTTGATGACCCATTCTTTCCACTGGGATCTCACTCGTGGAGATCTTTCATTTAGGTTTTTTTTTTTTCCCCCCAGAGTGTCTTGGCTTTCCATGCCTGAAATACTCTCATGGGCATTTCAGCCGGATCCGAATGCCTTAAGGGCTGATTATGAGGCCAGAGTGCTGTTAGGACATTTGCCATTCTATGGGTCTGCTGTGTATCTCACTTCCCATGTTGGATCATTCTCTCCCTTTTTGATTCTGTCTGCTAGTATTTGCAGACACTATTCTTGTTTATGTGATCCCTTTGGTTCTTAGTCCTATCATTATGATCAATTGTGAACAGAAATTGATCACTGGGACTAGTGAGATGGCATTGGTACATGCCACCTCGATGGGATTGAATTGGAATCCCCTGGTATGTTTCTAACTCTACTGTTTGAGGTAAGTCAGCTTGAGCATGTCCCGAATTGCACATCTCTTCCCTCTCTTATTCCCACTCTTATATTTAACAGCGATCACTTTTCAGTTAAGTTTCAGCACTTAAGAAGAATTGTGTATTGATTACAGTATTCAACCAAAAGTATTAAGTAGAACAAACAAAAAAAATACTAAGAGGGATAACATATTAAGCTGCTCATCAACAGTCAGGGCAAGGGCTGATCAAGTCACCGTTTCTCCTAGTGTTCATTTCACTTTAACAGGTTTCCTTTTTGGTGCTCAGTTAGTTGTCACCTATCAAGGAGAACAAGTGGTATTTGTCCCTTTGGGATTGGCTTATTTCACTCAACATAATGTTTTCCAAATTTCTAACAGGGATTACTTTTCAGTTAAAATTTAAACACCTAAGAACAATTGTGTGTTAATTAAAGAGTTCAACCAATGAGATGCAATATTTTTTTTTAACTTTTATTTAATGAATATAAATTTGAAAAGTACGATTTATGGATTACAATGGCTTCCCCAGTCCCTCCACAAAGGGAGCACATAGACAAGTCTAGTACCTGCTAACGCTAACCGATGGAGTAAATAAAGGGGAGAGTGATCCAACATGGGAAGTGAGATACTCAGCAGACTCATAGAAGGGCAGATGTCCTAAATAGCACTCTGGCCTCAGAATCAGCCCTAAAGGCATTCGGAGCTGGCTGAAAAGCTCATGAGAGTATTTCAGGCATGGAAAGCCAAGACACTCTGGCAAAAGATCTCTGTGAGTGAGATCCCAGTGGAAAGAACAGGTCTTCAAAGAAGGAGGTACCTTTCTCTGAAGGGAGGAGAGAACCTCCACTTTGACTATG